>NW_027115321.1:648757-671839 GCF_000696795.3 Halyomorpha halys | reverse complement strand
AAGTGCTGTTGAAATCGCCTGAAGTTCAGCTGTAAATATTGTTGAGTATGTGGGTAATTTATATTTTTTGGTTGTCCCGTGTATTATTATTGCAAAACCAACATTTTCATTTTGTTTGGAGCCGTCAGTGTAAATTATGTCATAATTTGAATATTTTTGTATCTTCTTTAAGAATTTTATTTTATACAAACTACCAGATATACATATACATAACTACCTATATGTATGTATTCAATTACTTATTTCGTCAGGGGGGTACCTGTACAGAGCTGTACCTACTCTATTTGTGATTGAGGTTTCTCCCCTCTTTCCTTAATTTTTTTTACAGAAGTAATTAGTAAATATGACAATAATAATATGTGGTGAATAAAACTAATAACGAGGATAAGGAGAAAAAAAGAAAAGATTAGAGAAGAAGAAGGGTGTAAAAATCCCTGAAGAAGGCTTTTTGGCTGAAACGTTGGCACTATTAAATTAGTTCTCTCAGGTTGTGTTATTTACTTAGCGCATCCCCAACCATCTTCTCTTCATATATAATTATCCACGGTCAACAATATTCTCATCATTTTGGAAGATTTATTATTATTATTATTTTTGTTATATTTATTTAAATGTAACAATTTTAGTTCCATATATTTCAATAAAATAAATATTTTACTTTAATTATTTTAAATAAATTCCTTTAAATATTTTTATCATATTTAATTGCTTATGAAATAAATCAACATGACTACCAAGTCCGAGCCTTAAAATGAAGAATTTATTAATTCCATATTGTTGATAATAATGCTATTGTAGTCCAGTTCATTAACTATTTCATGAATAATATGAGTAGAAAAAATATATAAATTATTCCAAAATCAAGATAAAAGAAGTAGTTAAGGACGTCAAAATAATGTGGAAGAAGGGCTAAGATGAAAATCCCTAAGTCAGAAGAGGCACAAAGGAGCCAGGAGCAGTGAATCAAAGAGATGAAGGGCCAACTTAAAAAGGACCTGTTGGTAGCCTCTGATTTCGCTCTGTTTTTTCCCCACCCTTTTTACAAGTTAGGGGCGATTTTTTGATGGTGGATTACGAGTTTGGATTGCTTATTGTGCCACCGGGAAATACAGGATCATCCCTTATTTACGATCCCTCTGTTATTATTGGAAACAATATGAAATAAATCAGGGAATAGGGCATCAAATTGAGGATAGAGAAGTCTTCTCAATCTTTTGTTACTTCGTTTTGAGCATTATTGATCAGTGTTCTAATATGACGGTTAAGTTTTTATTAATTTTAATTTTAGATATCCTCTTGGTCGCAATTACAAATCAAACCTCAGCCAAAACATCGAATCGCCGAGATCACATTAAATTTATAATGTTTTTTTTAAATTACAGAATCAGTGTTGTTCCATAAATAGGATGTTCTCATTACCATAGTTATTGAAAACATCATTCAAGCACAGACCGCTAGCACTAAGTGTAATTCCAAAAAGCATTTGGGTATGTAATCAATTTTCTATTGTTGTATGTTATAACTCACACCATTTTTATAAATACTACAATTGGATAGCAGCTGTCAAGATCCATTCGCCACTCTGATGAACAATCCTCCAACATCTCGAAGAACTCTGCTCTACCCATCATACCTGGGGGATTGAGTGAGCTCTAGAATCCTTAGGTCCAGAGTGTAAATATTGTATATAATATGGTAAATGTGACTAATTATTATTTTATTTTTATTGTTATATTAGTTTAAAAGTTTACTTTTTTTATTTTCCTTATTTTTTTTTTCATATTCATAGTTTGATTTTGTTCATTTTATTTATCTTTTTTTTTTGTATACATATAGAGATTTTATTTAATTTTAAGTGAATTTTTGTTTTCATTTATTTTTTAATTTTAGGATGAATGTGATAATTTATTATTATTTTATATTAAAAAAAAGTATCTGTTATATTGACCATGTAGGGCCCACAAGGTGGATCTGGTATTAAATACAAATATTTGAATATATTACTATTACTTATTGCCCAACAACGTAGTTGGAGCATACATACAAATCACTTTATTCTGTAAGGTTATAACCGACAACATGTTGATCATTTTCTGATTAGTCGTATGCTAAACCCGGATTTCTATACAATAAAAGCTCAAAGAATATGACATGTAATATGAAATAACATAACGTAAAAAAAAACCTTCGAACATGTGTTGATTTTTTTCAGTATCTTATGCATAATAATCATATACAGAAAAAAACCCCTTAAAATATGCAATGAAACATCTAAAATTCTATGCCTATGTAAATATATTATGCATTGTGCCCACATAAATGTCTGAACTAAGAACGAAACAATGAGGGATTCAAAATTTGGTTTGATGCACATGTCACACAGCTTTCAGTTACTATAAAAATTAATACTTTATAATTTTCAAGGTGAAAATAGCAATCATCAACTTTTTACCTCCCTATATACAACCGATTGACAAAAGATTACGAAGCGTGTACATACTTATACGATCAAAAGTGATTGGGAGTTATCGAATCTTTCCGATTTGATCTCCTGTCTCTTCTTTTTCTTACTTCTCGTTTAATTATTTATCAAATCCTTTCATATTTTATATTCATGCATATTTTATATGATTATATGATCATACATACTGATTGGCTTGAGATTGCTGATATACGAAATGTAAACTTATATTGAACGTTTTCATTATGCCTTGCAAATAATGAGTCAATTCTTGTAATCAATTATGACTTCTAACAAGTTAAAGATATTATTTTAAATTATAGCTAATTACAAAGAGGACTAAAATCTGGACATTTACCAGAATTACAGAATGTTGCAATTTTTAGTTTTAGAGATATTTTAATCTAAATTCAAAACGCATACAACGTTACCCTCCACCACCTCCGTATCGTCTCTAGCATTGCCTTGCGTCATTAAACAGTTAAATCCTGTAAAAAAAATTATTTCTTGGGTTGAAGATGGTCGGTAAAAAGAAATTTCAAACTAATGTTTATAAAGGTAATAAAAATATATTGTATCGTTATTTAAATACCAATATAACACCATTATTTTCTACCTTAGTAAGGGAAGTAATAATTCAGAAGATGAAAATAATTTTAAAAAAATTACACTTTTATTAACTAATGTTATCTTCCCAATTATGGATTTTATACTAAACAAATTTATACGATGTTTATAATTAATCTTAAAAGTATATGATTTTTTTAAATATATATTCTTATCTTTGTCTATTTTATAATAATTACTATTTTCATTTTTTATTTTCGTTCATTTTTATATAATTTTCTTTTCACTTATACTAACATAATTTTAATTTTACCTTAATTTACTTTTTTTTATTTTACCATCCCACTTTGTAAAAATATTGTTTTTGAATATTTTAGCCCTGATGAATCTCTACAATGTGGGGTGAAACGTCGGCAAATTAATAGTTGTTAACTTTTTTTTTTTTTATCGCACCACTGACCATCTTCTTCATAATTTTAAGTAATACGGTTAATCATCTATGTAATTAATATAATTAAAATTATGTACTATAGTTTTTAAATTTTTTTAATGAAATTCTAATAATTTTGATCCAAAATTTTCAGTAATTTATAAGCTCAAAATAAACGCTAATATTCCCAGAGAACTTCATCATCATCATCAAAATGCCAAGAGATTAATAATTCAGTTAATTTAAATTTCAATATTTTGGGAAAATAATTTGAACATTCTAGATCAAACTTCTGTTTCACTATACCTGTTCACCAGGCCGTATCCATCACATCTAAAGTGATAATGAGTTACATATTGCATATTTAATAATAATAAACATACACATTACTGTCAGGCTGGCTAAGTGCCACGATGACAGACGGCAGCGTTGGGCACGTCCACATGTGACACTCCCTCTGCATTCCAAATCTCTATGTGACATGTCATCAGCAATTACGAATGTGTCACCAGCACAGAGACATACGTAAGCTCCTCTGATACAAAGAGCTGATGATAGATCAAAAGCCTTTATTA
This sequence comes from Halyomorpha halys, assembly GCF_000696795.3. Taxonomy (NCBI): domain Eukaryota; kingdom Metazoa; phylum Arthropoda; class Insecta; order Hemiptera; family Pentatomidae; genus Halyomorpha; species Halyomorpha halys. The sequence continues at coordinate 667,806 of NW_027115321.1, read as the reverse complement.
AATTTTCTATGAAATATATAAAATAAAATCGTTATATATTGGAATCGAATATGAATAACATTATAAATATGACCAAGATCTAGATAAAAAAATCGAATGAGTGAATTTAGTATAAGGTTTCAGTAATGATACTGAACACATAATAATGATAAGAAGATGGTTGAGGGTGCGTCAGTGAAGAATACTATTAATATAAACGTATTTATTAGTGTCTACGTTTCGGCCAGAATTTCCAGCCATTTCAGGGCTGCTTGGAAGAGATGAAATTCTGGGCGAAACGTTGGCACTAATTAATAAGTGTTTACTAATTTGTATTCTTGACTGACCGCAGCCCCACCTATATTCTCCTCATATATAAAAGTTTAATATATAAGAAAACATTGATCATTATAAAATAGCTAATTAAATAATGCAGTATGATATTTATTTCTCTAGTCATTATATTCTCTAACTTAAGGCAGGAGAGGCACGGTCTACAGGTTACCGACGTATTATAACTAGAATTGGAAAGCTGAAACTTATTCGAGGAGTCCATTGCGAAATAAATTCGAACCCTCTCAAGCCGAGTTCAAACCTCCAACACGAAAATATCATATAACGTGCTCTTATAAACTTGTGGATGTTTTTGTAAGATATCTATTTACATCGGCAATTACAAATAGAATAAATATAAGACTTCATCAAAAAACGGTTCATAAAATTCCACTCCCAGTTCCTGAACGTTAAAGGAGCAGTGACTTACAACTTGGGAAATCCAACCTCATCCCGAAGACTGAAACCCAGGCTGCTGCTGGATATCCTGTTCTAAATTATATATTTATCCATTTCTATAATTGACAATACTTCAATTTTATTTATTTTTTTCTCTGTCCTTTTCTTAAATAAAATTTTTGTTTCTTTTTTATTACAATTAATTTTTTTTTATTAAATCTATAAATGTCATTGTTTTTATTATTAACTGTTCTTTATATCTCTTAATATTAATTATTATTTTTTATTTATTTTATCTTATTTTTTATAAGATTGTAAATAATGAGGGGTGTCATTTCCACAATACAATACCCCCTCCATAATCAATTGTTAAAAATTAAAAAAATAAGTAAAAAAGTAACTGTTATATTAACTATGTAAGGCCCACCAGGCCGATCTAGTATACAATAAAAAATAAAAAAAGAACTTGGTTTGTCCATTTAATACATATTTATACATGACATGTTTTTATTTGTTTGATTTCACGTCAGTTATTACTTAGTAGATAAATTTATTTTTCGTTTTTTTTTCTATTGTATACTTAGTTTGGCAGCGACTTACAAACTTTGTCAACAATATACTCGTAACACTCAAAGAGACTCATGTTTCAGCAACAATTTGTTTGAATATAGGCTCGTTGGATGTAAGTTTCTCCTTTACGGTTTGAGCTATTAAAGATGCTTAGAGCTATTAAGTCCCAAAGAGGTCGGAAGATGATCCTAAACAGTTTGAAACTGTGCACGGTCGGGCTGGAACAATTAGTAACTTAGAGAGCAAACGATATCTCTATTTCCTCAGCTATCATTAACGATAGTAAATGTTCAGAGGAAGAATTTTTTTCCTCGAAGAATTTCATTATTTCGTGAATTTCATATTTTATATATTAGTTTTTCCTTTTTCAGAGAATAATAACAAAAGGACTCATTTTCTTGAACAATTTAAATTTTCTATCCTTCTGAAGTTTTTATTTTTCCTCAATTGCTCTTAATGTTTCATATCTGCGTCTTAGAAATCTGAATTTAATAAAACAGGGCTTCACGTGTCTGTTCTCAGTCAGTTACTTATTGATCACTATATTACAAACTAAACAGTGGCTATAAAGTTGAAATTATTAGTGACAGTTCCCCTTATGCTGTAGTTATTAATGTGTAACCACTTAGTTCAAACTACGATTTCTTAATTCTCGGATATAATAAACACATTTTTTTGGACGAGAAAAGCTAACCTTCAAAACTGGCGATAAAGTTGGCAAATGATAGCCGGTAAAGATGAGGTTTAGGGCAAATCTACGTTTAATTATTAACTTTACTTGTCTCTTTTATTAAGACTTATTATTTGAATCTATTTATGTTATTTTAAAGTTTTTATTTTTATTTTTTATAAAACGTTTTATATTTTAATATTTATTCTATATTTATTTGTCAATCTTCTGTACATATTTCTTCTTCTTCTTTTACTGGCACAACAGGCGCATGAGGCTGCCCTTGGCCTGCTCAACCATCTTTCTCTTTCTTCTGTAAGGGTAACTGGGATCCTCAGCTGTCGCAGATCCCGCCTCACAGCTCCTTCCATCGGCCCTTCGGCCTACCACGTTACCACACACCATCCGGAACGTAACTATACAGTTTATGAGCCACTCTTTCCTCGCTCATCCTCATTACATGGCCAAGCCATTTAAGCCTTTGCATCCTTATGTACGAGGAGATGCTACATTCCTTATAGAGCCCAAAAAGGTCACCATTTTTCCTTCTTCGCCAATTACCATTCTCGCATACGGGCCCTCAGATTCTCCCTTGAATTACTCTTTCAAACATGTCTAGCAAGTTAATGCTTTTATTGCTCAGGGTCCAAGTTTCTCCATCGTATGTGACGACTGGCCTTATCAACGTTTTGTACAGGGTGAACATGGTGGTACGGCTAACAAGTTAGCTTTTGATTAACCTTACAATGGAGAAATAAGCTCTATTTCCACCATTAATTCTGCTTTTAGCTTCTTCTTCTTCATCGTGGTTCTCATTGATAATAGAGCCAAGGTAAGAAAAACTTACCACTTCGAAATTATAGGGGCCCTATATATTTGTTACTTAAGTATTTTTCTTATATATTTGTGCCTTTATCACTATTTTCATCCATTATACTTTTAAAGGTTCACTTTAGTTTGAGAAAAAAATATGAAAGGGGAAAAAAAGAGAGAAAGGGGAAAGGATAGAAAAGGAGGGAAAAAATCATTAGACAGAGAAGAAAAGAAAATGGGAAAAAAATAGGAAAAATTATATAAAAGAACCAAAGAGATGAAACAAAAAGAAAGAAAAAAAAGTCATATTATATTGTTATATATTACTACTGTTAATAATTATTATTGTATACTCGTTAGGCCTATTTTTGGTAAGATTAAAAATATTGTCTAATTAGATTAAAATAACTAAGCTGTGTGGGCAGTAACCCAATGACGTTGGGCTGTACAACATTGTATTTTTAATAAAGTTTTCCCCCCTACTAGGGGTTTCTTTAGTACGAGATTACAGGACCACATAATCAATTATAAAAAAATAAAATAAAATAAAATATATAAATAATAAAATAAATAAATATATATATCTGGTATTAAATAAAATAATATTAAGTTGAAAAATAGGTCAAAGAACTCGCACATATATCCTTGAACTACTGAGAATAATGGCTACCGATTCCTACCCTAAGTAACGGTAGTAAACAAAAATTGAAATTCTAAAATGTAGGGAAAGGCTGCGACTCTCCATTAGTTGATAATATATAACGAAGAATTTCAACTATCGATGGGTTTAATTACAAATTAGTTTAATATATAATACAATGTTAAGAAATTCTCAATGAAAGTAAGCTCCGATTTTGAGCGTCCTACACAAGAGCGGAACAATGCTCTCCTAATGTTGGCAATACATTGTTTGCAGCTAATCTATCGGACGCTGGGGATTCGGTTCGAGTAACCAATAGGATTGCTTCCACAATATCCCAATAATTCCTCAGTCTGCCTCATACTCTCCAACCTCAGATGAGCAGCCCTTAGAGGTTTATGGGGATATCGTTAAATATAATAGTGAGATAAGCATATTACCGAGGCTTCCAGTGAATAAATATTATAATTTTAATTAACAGTTCAAATAATTATACTTAAAATACAAGATTTTATATGTATAAATGATTGACGGTATTTTTCAGATGTTGACGGTATGTTTCAGAATATATGAAGGAGATGGTCGCAGGTGCGGTCAAAAGAAACAAAAAATAGTTAACAGTAGTTGTTAACTATTTTTTGTTCCTCTATTTGTTAACTATTTTTTGTTCCTTTTGTTGTTAGCTATTTTTGTTCCTTCAGTTGTTAACTATTTTTTGTCCTTTCAGTTGTTAACTATTTTTTTCCATTAGTTGTTAATTATTTTTGTGCCTTTAGTTGTTAGCTATTTTTTGTTCCTTTAGTTGTTAACTATTTTTTGTTCCTTTAGTTGTTAACTATTTTTTTGTCCCTTCAGTTGTTAACCTTTTTTTTTCCATTAGTTGTTAATTATTTTTGTGCCTTTAGTTGTCAACTATTTTTTGTTCCTTTAGTCGTTAGCTCTTTTTTTGTTTATTTAGTTATTAGCTATTGTTTGTTTCTTTAGTTGTTAAAATTTGTTTGTTCCTTGTTTACTTCAACCCGACCCTCTCCTCCATATTTTTATATAAGATTTTACTTTTTACTGATGTGTTCTAAGTAGTTGCAAATCGCTAAATCAGTCATTATTTTACTAAAATAAAAAAGAAGAAATGAAATGAAATTATGAAAAGTTAACATTAAATAAACTTAAATTAAACCTTAATTCAAACTTTAAAAAAAAAATTATAATAAAATTACAACTAATGAAGGATCAGGGGTGCAGTACTTTGTAAGGGCGTACTGTTACTAGACCAACGTTTGTGCAAGGAGGTGATTTGATGAGAACCACCAGATTTTTACTCAATTAAGGGTATCCACTTATGAGGCTGGGTCGACCCCGAAGGGCTCTCAAATGCTCACTGTGGACACTCAACGGCTACAGGTAACAGATTCGAACCCGGGTTCTAAGAATTAGAAACCTTGATTGCCTTACCAATGAGCTACTCACTCCCTTAATTTATATATTCTTAGATTAGATTAGATTAGATTTTTATTCAGGGCGATCAACATCTAGGTTATTACACCCTTTTTACTTCATCTATCTTCTTGACTTATAGTTGAATGTAGACTATTTCCTTTTTACACTGGTCGGTATTGGTGGATTATATTTTAGTATAAAGTTGTGTTTCTTTGAGAAATTTTATTATTTTGTCTATGGATTCTTCCGAGTCTTTAAGGGCCAATTCTCTTATTCGTGGAATTTTATTATTTTCGAAGGCTTGACGAAATGATGGGCATTCTTCAATTATATGTTTTATTGATAATGGGGAATGACAGGTTTGGCATATAGGCTGGTCCTCTTTTGTGATTAAGTGAAGGTGAGTTAATTTAGTTTATATAATCGTCAAAACTTAAAACTAGACAGAATCACAAAAGCAAAATTTACTAATTTCAACCCATTCACAAATCTCAGAAATACGATTTTGCTAGAAAATAAAATCACTTTATTCACATTTTCAGATCAAAACATAAAAAATATTCACAGAAACTTTTTTCGGAATTATAAAAACAATAAAACTCAACTCAACAATCGGTTCAATTATATTGAACATGTTTTATTTTCCCTATAATTCTCTAAAGCAAAAATCGAAAAATAGCCAAATTGTATTTTCTTGACTTTTTTGTTTTTTTATCATTGATAATTACGCATACCATTGTTCATTATTTCCATGTTTTTAGATCAATATACTTGATTAGTTATTTAATAGTCAACTATGTTAAATTAAAACCCCAAAAACTATTATAGTAATGAAAAAATGCAAAAAAAAATTTTAATAATAAAAAACTTGATCGTAAAGAAGATTTTGACAATTTTTGAGACAATTTATCATACTCGTCAGTACAATACAATCAGGTACGGAATGAGTGGGCAGTCCGAAACGGCAAATTTAATATTTGATTAATTTATAATTAATAAAAATAAAAGATTGAAATAAGTAGGTCAATAAATTACCCAGAAAAGTAAAAAACAGAAAATACCATAAACTGCCAACTAAATATAAAAATTTAACTTTCATTCGAAATTTTAAATAGGCAGTTTTATATATCAATATTTATATTACAATTAAAATTAGCTAAATATGTGTGTCTTCAATTATGTATTATTATATTTAGATCTTTATTTTTATCATATTCTTATATAATTTTGTTTTATTGCATCTTTACTTTTAATGCTCCGATCATTTTTGTATTCTCTGTATTAAATATCATGTAACGTATTGTATTTATTATTTTATGTTGTATAATATTATAATGTATTCTTCTTTTTAATCAAGTTCACTCCATACTTATTATGAATTCGTTAATTAATTTATTAATTGTAAATTCGAATTATTATTATTTACTTCAAAAGTATTTCATTATTTTTTTTAATCTATTCTTATTTTAGTATTATGTATTCAGTTGTATTTTTTAAATTGAATTATTAGTTTTATCGCTGTAAATTAATTCATATATTACTGATTTAGCTTATAAATTGTAGCAGTATCCTAATAATCTTTTTTATTATAGTGTAACCGACTCATATTACATTTATGTTTTTAATTTCTGTAGGTTATTTTGGCACCGAAAAATAAATTTATCCATCCGTTTGAATCATATTGAATGTACTTTTCAACATCCAATATTATTTTTCTAACTAAATAAATAAACAAGTATGTGAACCTGTTTTTCCAGATAGAGCCTAAGTTATAAAGTACTTGCCAATTAGTTAACCCCGCATTGAAAATTTTTCAAGTTGAGTTGTTATAGACGCTCTTTTTCAATAACTAAGAAAGAAAGAATTATTTTTAGCCCAGGAGATAAAAGCAAAACGTTGAATTTTGATCAAAGTCACAGTATACTGCCAGCTACACACGGCAGCCTTCATTATACACTTCAAGACCAACAAATAATTACTTTTGTTTTTTTATTCCTTGCTGATGTCACAAAGCTTACGGAAGTTGCGAAAATCTGCATCCTGCATCATGCATTTGAATATTCTGCTCTTTCATCAGATAATGAATCTTGTACTTTGGTGCTTTCTTTCAGATCAAGACTCCTCTAGACTTCCTAAGTACGGCTTGGAACTAGCGACCCATTGGAAATAGACCATTATCACGAAACGAGGCGATGAATCAGATCCTTCAATCTGGGTCAGTTAGCATTATTCAATTACAAAGATTGGTCTTTAATGGCAGATGGTCTTTCGGTTTTTTTTTTGGAGGGGGGGACGGCAGGAAAATGTATCATTAAAGAATAATATGACTTACTATTTGCCAATCGATCAGTAGCTCGCTGAGTACACATCGCACTGAAATAGATATATACGGTAAATCTGTCTACTTAAAAATCAAAAACAATAATTCTTTGATGCGCGGTCAGAAGGGCTTAAGTCGAAAATATGCATTTTTCAGGAAAGCAAAAAGAAAGTCAAAAACATTATGTAAAATCTAATTATCGATATTTTCGTAATTTTTATAAAACAAAATAGTAGTAAGTCTATTTAAAGTTCAAAGTCCTTACTACCAACTGGTAGCTCTGATTTCAATGAATGAATGAAAAAATAATTTTAATCTAGGACATATGTCCCCTTAGAATAAATACGTGGTTCGTACACTAAGATTTTTGTCTGGCAAGCATTTACAAGTTTCCAATAAGTAAGATGAAATTACATTGGGATATTGGCTTAACTACTGTTTATGATGTTAATCAATGTATGCCTATTTATTTGATTACAAAGATGTGGAGGTTTGGTTATACAGTAAGTGAATAGGTGTTGTTTAAAGGAAGGAATGGATGAGAATTGGCGAATGGACATGGGAAGAGAATTCCAGAAGGAGGTTGCACGCATGACGAAGGATTTGCTGAAGAAGGTGGTTCTATAGGAGGGCATATATAAATCAATCGGTTGGGATCTGGTGTTTAATGGGTAGATGAAACGAAGAGTGAGGAGATCAAGGATATAGGTAGGTTTGTTGATTTTAAGAACTTGGAATAGGAAAACATCAAGGAAGTATTGCCTTCGGGAGGTTGGATAGAGCCACTTCAACTCGGGGATACCTGCGGGAGACTTGAGCGCGCCTTGGGAACCCAAAGATAAATCTTACAAAGTAGTTCATGATTCTCAACTCTAGACCTGCAGATAGCCCTCCATAGACCAAGAAACCGTACTCGAAGTGGGAGAAGACGAGTGAGGATACTAGGAACTGATGGGTGTTCTGAGTAATGAAATTACGGAATCTTAGGAATTGTTTGAGTACAGTTATGGATTTGCGTGTGATTTGAGAAATGTGATTATTTCAGGAGAGGTGTTGGTCGAAGGTGACTCCATGGTTTTTTATTGTAGGATAGAAGTGAATCAGTTGGTTGTTAAGGAAGAGAAGTGGATAGTAAGAGAGGGGATGAAGGAGGCACTTGGAACGAATAAGAATGTCCTTAATTTTTCCAGCATTCAGGTTCAAATCATTGTTAAAATACCATGCATTAATGCTACCAATATCTTCTTGTATCTTTTGGATGAATCCTGAAGCATCTCGGAGGGATATAAGGATAGATAGATTTGGAGATCGTCAGCATATAAGTGGTATTGTGTGTGGTGAATGGAACCAGGAAGATCGTTGATATAAATGGAGAAAAGGGCTGGTTAAAGTGAGGACCCCTGAGGAACATCTCCTGTCAGAAGAAGGGGAGGGGAAAGAGGTTTATTTGGAATGCTGACTTTTTGAGAACGATGGACAGGAAGAAAAGGAACAACTTTAGGACACTATTTGATATGGAAAGGTTTTGAAGTTCATTGAGGATTTGATGGTTAACTGAGTCAAATTTCGAAAAATCAAAAAGAACTAAAATTGATATTTTATGACTATCTATTAAGGACCGGAGGTCTTGGGATATTTTCATGTGTGGAATGTTGAGAGCGAAAACTGGATTTGAAAGGATTAAGGAGAGCTTTTTGCTCCAGAAAATTAATAAGTTGGGAGTAGACTAATCTTTCTAGTGGCTTGGCCAAATTGGATAAAATAGATATTGGCCGAAAGTAGGAAACTGATGAAGGAGAAGGTACTTTCTTCAATGGTTGGACCAGAGCTTGCATCCAGGCTTTGGGGAAACGGAATTTTGGAGGGAGAAGTTATAAATGTGCAGAAAGATAGGAAGAATAGTGGGGAGACAAAGTTTGATGATCATAACAGGAATATGGCCAGATCCGTAATCATTAGTTCTAGACTTAAGGAATGCTGAGATTAAGTCATCTGGGGAAACATTTAAGAAATAAAAGTTATTAGGATCAAACTTTTGGTACTATAATACGACATCATCTCCAAATTCTCAAAAAGTGCCTTAAGCCCTTATGACGGCGCATCAAAGAATTATTGAAAGGGTCAAAAAACTCATGTCCAGTGGAATTAAAAGAACATGGATAATTAATAACTTTTGATCCATATGAAATATGACTGAAACTATGGCTAGAAAGTTATGTTCTCTAAAATAGCTTCAAAGTCCATGGTACACGAGATTCCAACCCAGACATTGCGAGCGTTCGACGATCAACCAAAATTGGCCTCCTAATCGACTTGTAGGCCATACCTGTTGTATATACCAAATTTTAATTTATTATGATCGTATTTTTTGAATGATCCGTGATGATTTATAATAATAATTTTCAGTAATGTATTCCTTAGAGTAATATATTTTGTTTAAATTTTATTAATGACGTATTACCTTAATTTCTCTTCATATATCTTTTGAATTTGTGATAACATTGACCTTTATACAATAGTATTCTTGTAAACATGGGACAAAATTTATTAATAAAATAGTTGCACATTTTTGGTCTAAGTAGACAAGTTAATGAACAAGTTAGTATATATAGATAATCGTACGTATGGACTTGGTTGGAAGTTTCACCCTTATGTTCGATATAAAATACAGCTATTATCTCTAAGATTTTCCAATAATACTTTCTTTCCATAAATTCAGATAGAAACATATACACTCTGATTTTTATCTCGGCAAAAATACATAAAATAAATCGGCGTCGTATTTATGCGGCAATGTGCGGAAACCGTTTCTACGATATTAAACGAGATTGTCTGGGCTTGTGTATAGCAAGTCCGTAATTTATGGGGCCTCCGTGTAATACCTAGATTGTATTGTAGCTACGATGAATCCATACATAATGTACATTGTTCAAATTCTATACAAGCATGCATGTTTACTTTATCTATTAGTAAATAATTTCTTTTTAAACTGAAATATGAATATACACAGGCAAATTCTTATAAGACTAGTTCATAATTTTTGTTTTGTTATATTTAGTTTATCACTGCTATTCTTGAACAGTTGCCCATCTTATATAATGCTAATTTTATAGCAAAAGCATTTAAACATTTTCATCAAAATGTATTATATTTTTCTAATTTTTTATATATTAGATATTTGTGTCCTTAGGACTAAATAAACGTACTGTTCTAGTTCTTTACCCATTTTCCCAACCAACTTTTCAAGATGTGCTTTTTTTTTTTAATTCGTAAAATTTACCAGACTTTTCAATGAAAATTCAAAGTAAATTGGAAAAAGTACCAGAAATTACAACTATAATTTGCAATTTCAAAATTCAAAAATATCTTAAATAATTATAATAGAAAAAACAAACATTTTTAGCCTATTAAAGATTGAATAGTTAAATTTTGGGATTTTATTGTCATTTATTAAATTAAAATCTTGCATTTTTCTTTTGGCCAAAGACCGATTTTTTGATTATGCACGTCTTAATTCTATAAACCTTTTACTATGAAAAGCAACATTTGGCTTTACTACATTAATTTTTTCTCCAAATATTAGATTTTATAATATTACGAATCGATGTTTTTTCAAAAAATTCAGCACAATTTTCATTGTAAAAAATTAAATGAATTCCGTTATTTTTTGTCTTTACCTATTTTTCGAAGAATCTGAGCACAGAACTACTAATTTCATTTAGTCGTACTTAACAAGTTGAGCCTCAAAAATTCAACTTAATAATCGTAAAGTTTAGGTCCAAATATATGACTGCTTACGAAAAATATATAAATATAATTAAAATTTTTCTCTAAAAACTAAAAAAATCCCTCTGAAAAATAATGAGGCACCTAAACTTATGTCGTTCTTCAGTTTAATATGATTATCTTTATATTTTGATTAAACAGATAATACCAAAGAAGTTAGTAAATCTAGTACGGTTGTGCGAGGGTACGAATCAGTAATTATTATTCTGAGAAGTCCGTAGTTCAGTAGGGTTTAAAACAAAAAGTTGCGTTGTGTTAAATAAGCACCTATCTTATTTAAGCTAGCCGTAGAATGATTGATTAAAAATGCGATACATATCGAAAAGGGTTTAACTTTAGGTGGTAAAATATTGCTGTTTGAGTACGCTGATGATTTAGTATTATTGGGTGAGTATACGGAAACTATAAAACTAAATACTACTAAGCTGATGGACTCTAGTGAGGAACTAGGTTTCGAAATAAATATGGATAAGAAAAAATATATGATAAGCAGTAAAATTAGGAGCGATTTTGGTCACACAATCATCTGAACAGATAGACAGGTTTCACTATTTAGGTTCTAAGTGAACTAGAAAAACCGAAGTAGATGAGAAAATAAAAGCAAAGTTAAATGAAGAAAATGCTAGTTATTTTTACCTTTCAAAATCGTCTTTCAAATCTTATGTGAAAAAACTTGATAATAATTAATAAAACCACTATCCATTCAACCGTTCTTTACGGATGCAAAACATGGCCATTCACACTAGGGGAAGAACAGACCCTTAAGATTTTTGAAAATAATGTATTTTTATGTAAAATATCCGGACAGAGAAACGACGAGTTAACCTGAGAATTTAGAAGGCTACGCAATTATAAAGAACAGACTAACTTCTGGTTGGGATATACGAACTGTGAAAGATAAACAACACGTAATATCAAGTTAAGTTTTCCTCAGATGAAATCTTCCAGATACTTTCCTATCTCAAGAACTCGCAGGAACTATCAGTAGCAACTTTTATTTCGTCCTTGAATTGGTTCTATATGGATCATACGTAACTGTTAAAAAGTTTTAGATAGTTTCAGATTTTCCCATTCATGATTTATATGAGATTTATTCCCACGATGAAATCTACTTTCGATTGTAAATTTATTATGTTTAAAACTATTAGTTATATTAATCATTTAACAATCACGATTATACAATCCAATCACAATCAAGAATATAAAATAATAAACTTTCAATTGTAAGAAAAAATACCACAACTAGGTATCTGATGCCTGTACCTCAATAGTACAAGAGCCCAAGAGAAAAAAAGGCAGTTATCTCACCCCAATTATTTATTAATTTAACTAAAACTATGTATAACTACTAGTCAAATTGATGAGTCTGCCAAGTATAGGTAGGGGGAATAAAAATGGCGGCCGTTTGAAAGCGATAAAAAAATTGAATTTTTCAATCGGGGCTCTATATCCTAAAAAGTAGGAAAAACACAAGAAAACCTAAGAGAACGTCATTTAAAGATGAGCGAATTTGCTAAAATATAAGCCCAAAAAGAGTTATTTACGTTTAATAGTTCTCGAGATATAGCTTTTTAAAAAGCAACATTTCATAAAAATGTTGTATAGTACGTACTGAAAGATCAATAGCTGGTGAATTTATTTTCAAAAATCTATATATCAACAACCATTTGACGTACAGATGTCTATTAGCACTCAAATTAAAGCTAGGTTAATGAGCTATAAAGTAGTATGATTTATCTTTGTAGGAGTAATAGTTTACATGAAATTTGCTAATATAAATTGATTTATAGTTGTTCGGATAAATTTTTATTTGCCCAATTTAATTCATATGTGAATAACATAAAAACTACTACCCCTACGAAGATAAGTGTCATAAACTACTTTATAGTAAGTTGAATTTCCTTTATTTTGAGTGTTGGCAGATATATGTGCGTCTTATGGATCTAGAGATATATTTTTTCAAAAATCCAACATTTTATACAAACAACTAGAAATTAAAATTTTCTGAGTTTATTTTGTCAAATATGATAAAAATTACTACTTCTACAAAGATAAACATTATTAACTATTAATATAGTAAACCTAGCTAGCTTTAATTTGAGCGCTGGCAGACATCTGTACGTCGAATGGTTTCTGAAATGAAGTTTTTCAAAAATCAAACTTATGGTCCGAACAAATATAAATCCATTTATTTTAGCATATATCATGAAAACTACTATTCCTACGAAGGTAAAGATCATAAACGTTTTTATAGTCCATTAAACTAGCTTTAATTTGAGTGCTAATAGACATCTGTACGTCACATAGTTCCTGAGATATAGATTTCTCAAACTAAATTAACTAATTACTAATCTTTCAGTAGATTTTTAAGAAATTTTGCTTTTTAAAAAGCTATATCTCGAGAACTATTGAACATAAATAGCTCTTTTAAGGCTAATATTTCATCAAATTTAATCTTCTTTAAACAATGTTCTCTCAGGTTTTCTAGTGTTGCTGGTAGTTTTTAAGATATAGAGCTCCGAATGAAAAATTAGTGTTTTTAAGGTTTTGAAACAGCCGTCATTTTGTATTCCCCCTACCTATACTTGGCAGACTCATCAGTTTTGACTATTAATTGTACATAATTTTCATTAAAGTAATAAAAAATTGGGGTAAGATAACTGTCTTTTTTCTCCTCTTGGGCTCTTGTACTATAAGAATATTGCATTGTGCGACCAAAGATATTCACGATTTATAGTTAAAACTAAAAAAAATATATAAATAAATGTGAAAATGTTAAAAAATAAAATAAAAACGATTTCACTCGGTTTCTCACATATTAAAACGGTTGAATTGAATTATAAATTAGTACTTTAACCAAACTGTTGGCAGTTAAAGAGTACTTTAAATTCAGTGAAGCATTTGCAGGTGTCTTATTGCGGTAATTGTTAGAAGGGGCGCAGCTGGTCTTCAGGTAATGTGGTAGAATAAAACTATCCCCCCCCTCCTTCGGGCCGGCAGTCTCACTCCGTGCGAGGTTTTAAAGATAGCGGTTCTGAAATACATAATATCATTCCGGTTCTTAATGGAAAAATGTTATCCCTCCACAGGGCACGCTATAAAATTGTCCTTACTGTTACGACATTCAGTAAAATACTTTATTATGGAACACCTGGAATAATAAATAACTCTGGTTGCATGTCCTCGTAAGGTTCTTGGTACTTACAAAGAAATATAAAAACCCTATCGACGGAATAGAGCTAATTAATTAATACTAAGAAATAGATACCAAATGGAAAAAAAGTGTTGAAGTTCAATTTTTTAAATTATCTTCGTCATGACAAAAAATAATTCAATTCATTTAAAATTTTTGAAGTTAATGACTTCCATTTTGAATGAAATATTTATTAATTATTCATAACATTGTACAACGTTTCGGGACCACTGTGAACATTGAATTGACTCACCAGACTTCCTATAGAGATAATCCAAATAAATTAATGAATCCCAAACATGAGATAAAATTAGAAGAAAAATATTAAGTCGATAAACGAGATGACTTCATATTTATAAATGTTTACAATCAAATTTTGGATAATGTAATATTTTACGGATTATTAGAAAGTTTTTATATCGCTTTTTGATAGGTAATAACAATTCCCCACGATTCTATTTTTATTTTATTTTTTGCCACACAAAAAAAGTAAGGGACCACCATTATTTTGGCATGACGTCATTTCGACATAAACATAACCTAGGCTTGTTTACTCAGAGTGAATATCATTTTAATATATTACTTTTTTTTCCTAGTTTTCTTTTTTATTTAAGAAATTATCCATTATCAGTAATATTCCATATCGCTCTTGTATTTACAATACGTAATTGCCAACATCCTACTATACAGACTCCACAAAAGATGTTAAAATCAGAAAAATTTGGTTAAAGCTAGGGATTCAAAATTACTATCGAATTTAAATAACAGATTAACAGTTAGACTGAAAGTTTATAGGGCGACACATACATGGCGCTACTAGTATTCTATTCATATGATTTTTGTACTTTGTTTTTGACTGCCGTCAAAACAGCCCTGACGAAGCCCTGCAACGTGGGGCGAAACGTTGCCTCAATAGAATAGTATAATTATCTACTATTTGAGTTGGTTTTTTTTCCGCACCCGGACCATATTCCATTCATATGATTTTTAGTTTGCCCTAACCTTTAAAAAAAAAATGCGTGTATAAATTTGACAGCTTTCGGACTATTAGTTTGTGAGATATAGAATTTTGAGTCAAGCAACTTTTGTTAGTTTGAAAAAAATGAATAAAAAGGAATTTCGTTTGTTAATAAGCATTGCTTTTTGGCGAAAAAAATAATGTTGAAGCCAAGGCTTGGCTTGATAAACATTATTTGGACTGCACCAGGAAAGTCAACCGTTGAGAAGTGGTTTGCTAAGCTTAAACGAGGCGAAATAAGCACTGTGGACTATTCACGCAGTGGACGCCATAAAGAGACCTGTTACCGACGAAAGCATCAAAAAATTCCACAAAATAATTTTGAATAACCGTAAAGTAATGTTGGTCGAGATAGCTGAGACTCTAAAAATATTGGACATATCGCGAATGGATATTTGAGTAGGCGAAACCTCAGTGCTAAGTTGGTGCCGCGCCAGCCCAAATCAAGAACGAACTAATTGTTATTAGTTATAACAAAAACATCTATATGATCTTAACACTGTTTTTATTATCTTAAAACTCCTACGTTTTAGCGATTCCGGCGATTTTCAAGGATCTGATTACATTAATACAGCCAATCATTAGCAATCAACAGAATTTCAAGCCATTTTGCCTTGGTTAATTATTTATCATTAGTCAATTTTCTCTAAAGCTTTGTAAATTATGAAACATTATGCACTAATAAATTAATCTTCCTCATAATGTGCTAATAAACCAATTATCCTCACCGTTACAATTATTAGTTTGCTATCTCTATTCTATTTTAGATTATATTTTTATGAATTTCTTTTCAATTCTAATAAAATGCTAGCATACAAATTGTTCATACAAGTTCATTAGAGGTTATTCTTTTTAATATAGTCCGAAAGACTACTTAAACTAACTAAATAGTAATGATTTTGCTGGAAAATGTTATGGTGCATCATGTTCAATATAATATAATGAGTTCAGTAAAAAAAATAAAATAATAAAATCAAATTACAAACCACCTAGATTTGATTGTCAATCTGTTAGAACATGCATGTTCACACCACCTGAGCCTCATTTTGCCTTCAGTAGATTATTTGGTCGGAGAGATTCATGATAATTTGGAAGACAATTTAGCTGGGAGATTATCATCACTTTTAAGAGTTCATCTTACATTTATTTAGCACATTAAAATATTTAAATTCGAAAATATACGGATTACCATCTGTGTTCTTGTTGTTTAACACACAACCTTAAATAAGAACATTATTAGAAATCTTGTTAGAAATTGAGGGTCACCAATACATGCAATATTTTTAGTAAATAGACTGCAATTTAGAATATATTTACACTGATGTTTTGATATTTCTAATCCCTGCAGAACATGATAGCATCGACTCTAGGCAAATTTATACTTTTTACAAAACCGTATTCTGGTTGTTTTTAAAAACAAATATAAAATTTTTTTAACAACGAAATAAGTAATAATTTAAATAAAGATAAAAAGTGAATCGCTAAGCCAGTGTTGTTTGCTTATATCTAAATGACGTTTCATATAAAACCATCATAGTTTTTAAAATTAAAATTAAAAGTCAATCCTGTATCAGTATTAATTAAAACATATATGATTGGATTTGACTGACCATTAATATTAATGCAAACGTATTTTTCAAAAGAAAAATCACCTTATACGTGAGCGTCCCATTTGAAAGTACTGTTGGTACCGACGTATTACTGTAAACATTGTAAGTATTGGAACATTTTTTTTTCTTTCATGTCTCCAACGTTTTTAATTTTAAGTCAATAATTGTCTATTGTTAGTGAACTATGATCCTTCCATTGTATCCCAAACCCTCCAATCCCACCAAATCACATTTAACCTTCGTCGTAAACCCATGACCTCCTGCCCCACAGGGTATTATTCTTTAATAATACCCCACTTATTCCTATCGAACAGATCCGTTACTTAGGACTAAATCTGGACAAACGACTGACATGGAATCATCATACAAGATTGAAAGACAGGAAACTGCTCGTCGATTCCGACTATTACAACATTTACTAGACAAACGGTCCAAACTTTCAATCCATTATAAAAACTAATCTACATGAATATTATAAGCCCTATCTGGACATACGTAGTTGAGCTTTGGGGCTTCACTAAACCATCGAATTCCTCCCGAATCCAATCCTTACAGTCCAACATCCTTCGTAAAATCCTTAATACTCCTTACTTTGTCACAAATCAAATCATCAATCAGGACCTCAATGTTCCCTATGTTGCCGAGTTGGCCAGAACCAGATACCAATCCTTCCATCACAAATTTCCCAACCTCCCAAACCCACTTGTTTCTAACCTGGCTTCTCCTTCATTACCTAATAATCCTCCTAGGCATCTAACAAGAAGATGGCCTCGAGATCTTCTACTCTAGAAATGTTATTGGAAATCTATCAATGGGTACAGTCTCTACATGTTTGTATCATCTAATTGTATCACCTACAGCAAATTTACTTGTACATATTTGTATACAGTTGTAAAAAAAATAAATAAATTATTAAAAAAAGTCAATAATTAATAAAAATTGAGAGGGCACTTCAATGAAGTCCGATTTTAGTAAGATATGACGCAGTGTTTTGCTATTCTAGGACATATTATTCGTTACTTCTTCAACGACCGGAATCGGAGGCGAAATTTTCCTCGTTAATTAGGATACTCTCGCTCGGGTTTACAGCTCTTCCATAATCAAAATGAATGCAATTTATACATTTCATGACTGTTTTTTTATTTTTAGAACATACAAGACTGCAGTGCATAAGTTGCGTTGGCAGCCAACACTACACCATGAGGTACTGTACGTTTTAATTATTATTCAAATGTAAAATTTTTAATAGCTAAAACAAATGTGAAACAGAATCACATTAGATGAAAATAAAGATACAAATTCAAACAAATGGAAATTTGTAGAAACGTTTCATTCTCTTGCTCTCCTTTTTATCTTTTAAAATTAAGTTAACTGTATTTTTGTTTAGGAATTCAAATTATTATAATATAAATATCAAATCATATGTTTCGTCATCATCATCATAATCACTTTATTCCCTTTACCACTTGCGCAGTGTAGGATTACAATTTGCAGAGTCTGAACCAGATATCTCGTTCTTGGACCATCTCCTTTCTCCTACTCCAGTCCATATCCCGTCTCCTTAACACTCTCCTCCCAAGAAATGCGTGGTCTTTCTTTTGGCCTTCTTCCCTCCAAGCTAGTCTCATTTGCCTTCCTGGCAGTTCTTTCCTGGTTCATCCGAAAGAGGTGTCGGAACTATCTTAGCTTGTACCCCTTTAGGATGCTCTCAGCCGGTTTGACTCCGAGGTTAGTCCGAATGGTACTGTTCCGTACTCTATCTCTTGTGTTTCGAGATGAGTGTCCACGATTCGGAAGAGTAGGAAAGAAAAGGGAGGAACGTCGATTTGTAGATCATTATTTTAGTTTTTCTAGTCACCCCCATTTTACCGAAGAAACCCCTTTATTATATATTTTTTTATAGAAATTCAAATATCAAGTGAATTTTAAATTAAGGTAATGATAAAAAAAAGTCTAATAATATATCACTATATGATATGTAGGAAAACAAAAGTAAAAAAATACACATATTCGGAGATACACAGGTATGTAAGAGGATGTAATTTGTGGGCGCCCCCAATACAGGACATTTCACTCAAATGTTGAATGTAACCAACCATTCATATTTCATTAAGTTAGAGTGCTCCTGAAGTGTGGCTGTTACCAAGTTACGTGTAAGTCAATTTATTTCTACATTTCGTTCACGTCTTATTTGTTATGTTGCATTGTGGATTTCATTAACGTTAGAAAAAATATATTATATTTAAAACCACAAATAAGATGTGAACATCTTATTTAAATA
>NW_027115321.1:646467-648657 GCF_000696795.3 Halyomorpha halys | reverse complement strand
AGAATTTTTCTAAATAAAAGAGAACATAAGGATGAATATACTCAACTAAGTGTAAATATATTTTCAAAATTAAACGATACTTTTTTTTTTTTTTAAGTTGAAATCTGTACAAAATTTTGTTACATACCTTTTGATTCTACTTATCTTAGAATTTTATTTATTATTTGACTAGTATTTAATTTTTTATTTTGGCTCAAGTCCTCCATTGAGTACCTTTGTAGACATAGATGTATAATTAAATTTATTAATTTATGTATTGAAAATTCAGTAGTGATGTAATTTGTTGCTTTCATCATTTTAATTTATGAGGAGAAGATGATCGGGGTTGCGGTCAGAAAAAAAAACCAGAAATAAATAAAAACTCAATCTTTCAGGATAACAAACAAACCGTAGAAAAACTGTTTGTGTTTCTCCATCATTCCAAGCTCTATCATTAAATTTAATCAAATTTTACCACAATTCCTCACGTTGCAATATTTTCATATCTAAATATAATCGTAGCCAAACCCTTGCCCGTGTGCAGGGGTAAGGCCCAAAAGCCTAAAATTAAAAATATAGCCTTTGCTATTTCGGAAATAAGGGCAATAGTGACCCTTACGTGGTTGGTGCCTTAAAATAATTAAATACAAAAAAAAAAGTATTTATTCGTCCAATTTCGGTCAGTCCAATTATACTGCCAAATTACATACCTTTATTTTTATGTTTCTCTGAGTGAATGTTATCTCTTTTTTTGTTTTTTTAGCTCTGATGAAGGCCTGAAATTGAGGTCAGAACGTAGGCACAAATAAATTAGTTTTTGTTTATTAGAATTTTTTTCTGCTAATTGCACTCCCGATATCTTCTTCTCATTTTAATCTACGACCAACTATTAAAGCATAATTATTTCAATTTAATATTTTTAACTGAAACTTGTTCAGTATTATATATACATAAATAATTGCTTGTGAATTTAATGAATGCTTGTGCTTTAATGAATTTTTATTTTTATCAATTTCGTCCTTCATATTATTATGCAAGTTATTAAGTTTATTCGTACTCCTATATCCCAACTTAAGCTCTAGTTCATTGTACTTTTTAAATGTTCTATTAAAAATTTTGTGATTGCTTATTGCTTATTATTGCAAAATAAAAAAAATGTGCACCTACATTTTTTTTATTTAGCAATATGTATGTCTGTTGTTCTAATCAAATAAGCCAGCAATATTAAGTTATTAATAATCTAAATTAAAACCAGAAATTCTCAGGCCACTGATGATGTACGGCTATGAAATCTGGGGATACATCCTTCACGTAAAGGAAAAAATTACAATCTTTTCAAAATAAAGTCCTAAGAATCGCAATAGACGCTCCTTAGTCATAAGAAATAGCCAATTGCATCGGGAATTACGAATGGAATTAATAGTGGATTACATCAAAGAACGGTTCATAAAGTTCTACTCCCATTTACCGACAGTTGAAGGAGCAGTGACCTACAATCTGGGAAACCCAACCTCATCCCGAAGACTGAAGCCCAGACTGCTGCAGGAAATTCTGCTACAAATTCTATATTTATCAATTTTATTATTCACATTACTTCAATTTTATTTTTTATTTCTCTCTTCGTTTTTTATTTCAAATAACCTTTTTTATACCCATCAGAGGGGAATTTTTTTTTTTTGTTAGGTCTACGAATGTCGTTATTTTTAATTTTACTTTTCTCTTTTATTAAGAAGTGTTATTTTTGTCTATTTATTTCATCTTTTCATCTTTTTTTTTAATTCCACGATTATAAATTAATTCTTTTTACTATTAAATTATCAGTTATCAATTTTTTATCATTTGTGATTCAATTCAATATTTTGTATAATTCCAAACTTGTTTGTATACTATTCCTTCTCAATTTTAAGTTTCTCTAAATGTTGTTGTTATCTCTTTTGTTCTATGGCCTTGATGAAGACCTGAAACTCAGGACGAAACGTCGGTATAAAATAAATAAATATTGTTTTGTTTATTTATATTGTTCTTTGCTGACCGCACCCCCCGACAAACTTCTCCAATCTTTTTTTTTTAATTTTAACGTTGTATATAGTTAGGGATGTGTTTTGTACGAAACTATAACCCCATAATCAATTAATAAAAAATCAACCATGTAAGGCCCATCAGGCTGATCTTTTATCTCGTTAATCATAATAAAAAAGATAATAATAAATT
>NW_027115321.1:638138-646247 GCF_000696795.3 Halyomorpha halys | reverse complement strand
TATATATATATAACTGAAATGATGATGAAGAGATATAAGATAATAATATGTTGGCAGCTTCAGTTATCAATAGTTGGGATATGAACACATGGTGCCTAAGATCCAATAGCCCTAAGACGACCTCAGAAGCGACGAAGCAATATAACATGAATAGAGGGCGTGTTGTGGTAATGAAACCAAGCAGGCAAACATTAGAGGTCAAGCAATAACCCAAGGCTGTGCACTATCTCTACGCGAGGAGGCGCACCCGATCTTAATGACTACAGTAGAGTCATCAATCCTTTACCATCTACAAATCAAACTGAGGATTGATGAGCCAAAATGTCATCTGTAGCCGCTTTGATTAAGCACTACTCTTTATTCAACTCAAAAAACCTAACTCCGTATACAGCATATGTTATAATCTCAATATGATATTTGAGGTCGTCACTGTTTACGGTAAATAAGAAAAAAAAATATTCAGTATTGTAAGAATAACATTTTCGTCAGAAATTGTTTATTTTATACATATATTAGCTGAACCGGCAATGGTTTGGTACTGCATTTACTGCTATATTTGAGGATGTATACAGATTTAAAGATTAGAATTTATTTAAATTGTTTTTTTTATTTAATTAATTAATTAATCATCACCTGTATGGGAATTAGCTCGGAGATTATCCATTGTTTTATTTATTTGTTTTAATATGCGGACCTGTCGATTTGTGTGTTTTGACTTATTAATTCATTAAATTATTTTATTTTATTAGTATTATTATTTTTATTTATTTATATATATTTTCTTATAACTTATTTATCCATTGAAGTGCTTCTTGTAACTGGCTTTTTATTATATTTTCCTTTGAATCTATGTGTTAGTATTACTCTCGTAAAATGTATCTATTTGTTTGTTTTTGGTAAACTGATCTACTGCTGTGACTATAAATGGTGGTCTGATCTCACATTGCCGTCTAATAGTGAATTTTTTTAGCGGGTCACTGAAGGGGATCTAGGAGGGTGTATTCCGGAGAGCGAATTTGTTGATCGGGTGAATTAAAAAATTATGAAATGGGGAAATTGGAGGAGCAGAAATGGGAAAGAAAAAAGGAATGAATTGAAATATTTGTATGTGGTGTATAGACCGAAATTGATTGTAAAAGGAAACTGTAGGGAAAAAAATCGTTTTCTTTATATCTTATTATACCATGTAATTGATGGATTGATAAGTATGGTGTGTGAGATAGCAACCTGATGTATTTAGGCAGCATAGATGAATAAAGTATTTCTCTCTCTCTCTCTCTCTAAACGTGTAAGTGCTACACACTTTTCTTTATTGTCAATATTATTATTACTTGGTAACATAAATTAAAGCTATATATGCCATGACATTTGTAATTCATTCCCACCCACATTTATATTATTTTATGAATATAAAATGGTTTAATGGAACCTGAGATATTTTTTTTCTTACTCTTCGGAAAGAGCGGAATCGATTGATATATAATAACTGAGAAAAAAGTATACTTTCTAAGCAGCACGTAAATCGGTCCATTAATTCAATGGGGTTCAATGAAAAAATCAATTCTTAGTGAATATATTGAAGAAAATCTTTATCTCAGAAGTACAGATGTCTATTAGCATTTATATAAATTTAGTGTAGTGTTCTTTCAAGTAGTTTACAACATTGATCTTTGTTGGAATCGTAGTTTGTCTATTTGTTAAAATATATTGATTTCTAGTTGGTCGGACAAAATTTCATATTTATTCCCAAATACCATAAAATATACCACTCCTATGAAGATAAAAATTATAAACTACTTCATATTGCAGTCAACTAGGTTTAATTTGAGTGGGCTGGAAGTCATCTTAACTTCTAATGGTTTTTTAGATATGTTTTCATAAACCAAAAGTTTTCTTTAAACTACTGGAAATCAACAGTTTGTAAACTTATGTTGACAAATATCATGGAAACTAATACTTCTACAAAGATAAACGTTATAAATTACTGCCTAGCACATTACAGCTTTGATTTAAATTTTGCTCTCTCTCTCTCTCTCTCTCTCTCTCTCTCTCTCTCTCTCTCTCCCCCTCTCCCCCCCTCTCTCACACTAAATTCTAATTCATTTTTTAATGAAGTTTTGCTTTTTAAGAAACCATTGAACGCAAATTTCTTATTATCAAACTTAATATTCTTTGAATAATGTTATATTACGTTTTTAGTGTTGCAGATAATTTTAACGATATGTAGCTCAGAAAGAAAAAATATTTATTTTTAACGTTTTATAACAGTCACTATTTTCTTATTTCCGCTAACTATAATTGGCAGACTCATCAATTTTAATGACTAATACAGTTTTCATTGAAGTAATCAAACCTTTGCATGAAATAACTGACTTTTTTTTCACCTCTTGGGCTCTTGTACTATACGTATTGTACTGGTTTGATATTACAATATAAAAAAGTCACTGTCTTACGTTTTGAGTGTTGGTGTTAGGTGTATGATTTTATGGAGGGCAATATTCGTCCCCTCTGTATCACAGAAACAACATGGCTTAAGAAAAATGTATTATATGACCTTTTTTTGTAGCAAATTTAATTTGCACTAATTTTTCATAAAACCCGTTTTATTTTAAGATATGAACAGAAAACTTATTAGGTATGCTTTTTTTACCCCTTCCACGTACACCATACCTAAACTCGACACACAAATTCAAGGAACTTTTTTGGACATGATGTGCTTATTGTACTAAACGACATAGGTCGCTAATTTATCTTTTTTCATCTGATTTAACTAGGATCTAATTTGGATATGTACGCTACTTTTAATGTCATATATGGTTTGTATGCATTAATTATAGAACTTGTACCATTACAACCCACAAGGGGTCTAGGGCTCAGTACTTACTGAGGAAGTAAACCATTAATTATACAAATGCTAATTAATTAATGGAATTTTAATGCTAACAAAATATTCATAAGTTAATTAATGCAATTATGTTAAATTTTAATCAAATGGGCCTAATTCCATAGAACTGATTAGTTCTTTAGAAAAATTATATGAGGAATTACTTTAATGTACAAATATTTAAATTAGTTTTACCAAATCAGTTAGAAAATGAAATTCATAAAAATATATTTTAATCATTGTCATATATAATAAATATTAAAAGACGATAATAATCTAAAACTACTTTTATCGAGAGTGGTCGGAATACGAAGGGCAGGAAAAAGACTCCTCTGCAGTGTCGTGTAACATCGATCGCGGCGATGCAGCACTGGCTCTAGTTCAGGGCGCCTTGTGTCTTCTGCTGCAGCCGGAGTGGGTTCGAGTCCATATCGGTAGCTGTCAACCGCACTCTGTCATAACGAATGGTCGGTCCTCTTCGGATATCAGTTGGAGTGGCGGGGAGTGTTGAAGGGTAATCGCAAATGTTCTTTCATAAGCGCATCGCTCTTCATGAGCCTCGAGTACCTCACACTCACACCCACGTATACAAGCACTCACACTAGAATATTACAATACATTGGAAAATGGATTAAACATGCCCCAAAATAGATCCATGAACAAAACTTTTAATGTCAAGACTCCTTTCTAGGATTACCTAAAATATTATTGTGTTTATTGATTTAAAAAAAATAGAGTACACCCTCTACAAATAAAAAGACAATTTACAAGAATAATGTTTTATAATAATATCCATGTTTATTTAACAAAGCATTGCTATAAGCAGTTATTTTCTATTTTAAAACTCATTTCCCCTAAATTGAAACAAGATAGTATTTATTAAAATCCATAGAAATAGTGGGATGATGTAATCATAAAAGTTGTAAGCATTGTTTTTAGTAATAAGGAAGTTGTTCAAAGGTCCGTCAAAAGAGATAAAATGTCTCGATAGATCTAAACTTGAACAGTAATGATGTTCTACAAAGCGAAACGTCAGTACCGCAACCCTGTCATCTCCTTCATAATTTCAAATTATACGGTCAATTATTATTTTATAATTTATAAAATTATTTATATTATTTATTGTTTATAATTTACAATTATTATTGTATAATTTACTGTCTATTATACGGTCAATTATTTTTAATAACTTTTCTTGTTGTTTATATTAGAAATGAAATCATGATCTTAACCATTCTTCAATAAAATAAAATTATTTATTTCCGTTCTGTTTTATTTCATGCAGATTTTTAATGAGTGCCGGTTACAGGTGCCAATTTTATGAGCAGGATTTTGTTTTCCTAATTAG
Source organism: Halyomorpha halys (assembly GCF_000696795.3). Taxonomy (NCBI): domain Eukaryota; kingdom Metazoa; phylum Arthropoda; class Insecta; order Hemiptera; family Pentatomidae; genus Halyomorpha; species Halyomorpha halys. The sequence goes on along the minus strand of NW_027115321.1, from coordinate 642,015 downwards.
TGCTTCAGTATTGATGAAATTGTAAAGATATAAATAAAAACAACCCCTTTTTTTGAGAACAACTTTGTCAGTTGTACACTGGTTCTTGGCTTCTCGCTCTTTCAAATATCTGCATTTTGTATTCTTTTTTTTTAGCAGTAATATATGATAATTTAAATTACATTGTGCATTATTCCCTCTAATGCAAAATTAAAACCTAGAATATTCAGGTTCAAATTCAACTTGACTCCTGACTTTTTCTGGAAAAACTTTTCTCAACAGTTTTTTTTTTTTTTTTTTACATACCTACATACTTTAACAGGTATAACCGTGAATTGATGAAATAAAAAACGTCGAAAATTTTTATATTTACTGTTATTACAATACAAAACGTTGCGATAACATTTAAATATACTTCTTACAGACCAGGAATAGCTTTCGGTGTTCCAGCTTGCCTTGTATGGGATCTAGATGTCGACCATATGAGCTGCTAAAGAAGCATCATATGTATAAAAATATAATTTAGAGTAATAATTCTAGAAAATCTTCCATCATAATAATTTCGCAACTAATCAACATATAACATCTTAAATAATGTGTAACCTATCTCTGGCTCAAGACCCTCAGGGATATCCGGAAATGAGGAAGTGGATAAAGTGGCTAAGGAAACAGTTACTATGAATATTTCACCACTCAAAATATACTATGTAAAGGTATTTTTAAGGAACAGAGTCCAAAAAATTTGGGATTTTATGTGGACTGAAGTTCCCTGAAGGTTAGTCCCCTTTATCCATAAAACATATCATAGAAGAATGCACATCACTTCGTCAAACCTCTTAAAATAATAAAATACCCAGCTCCTAAGAATTTTCTTAACAGATTGAATAGCTAAAATCAAAAAGATTCTAAAAAAACACAACAAACAACTATGTATATCCTGAAATATAAATTACCAATAACCATCAGCGTAATCTTTAAAGGAAAACATTCTTTTTTAAAAATAAGAAATGTCATCCGTGTACAAATGTGAATGAGAGGGTCATATAAATACACAGTATATATATTAATGGGTAAAAAACAAAGAAGATTAAGTAAAAAGGGTGTAATAACCAAGAAGTTGTTTGCCTAGTGTTTCGTGTAACCTAAGGTAACCGAAAGTCTGAAATGTATTGGAGGCTCCCATAATGTAGGCATTACCAGCGCCCCATGTGGCCAACAATAAAAGCACCTCATCCAGCGCTCTCTGTGGAAGAGAAGCAACCTGGCCATCTGAGACCTAGTCCGCCTAATTCAGCATAATTAACATCCATCATCACCATCTTCATCCACATCAACAGTTTTAATAGCCTAATAATTCTAAATTAATCAAAACTATCTAACAATAAATGTTTTATTTCGGCAATCCCCTACACCACCTGTAACCTAGACAATAGGATTTGGTTTCAGTTAATCATGTTTCATTTAAACATTATTTTCATTATATACGAAGGTGGTTTGAAAAGTTTTCGGAATCACCGCTAGATGTCAGTCACTAGAGCAATGAGGTTCCCGCGCAGTAATCACACAACCTTTCTGAGTGAACACGTGGCGTGAATGGTAGTGATGGCTCTTTGTTTTATGCTTTGTGATTTGTGACAATGGATTAAATCTGGTAGAGAGAGCTTAGATGATGATCCAAAAAGGACTAAGACCCCAGAATTTATTGCAAAAGTGCATGCATAAAAAGGTCATGGAGGAACGTCAACTGAAAGTGCGTGAGATTGCTGAAGCTGTAGGGATGTCATCTGTACGCGTATATCAAATTTTAACCGAAGAATATGGGAGGAAAAAATTATCTCCAAGATGGGTCCCGCGAAGCTTGACATTGGACCATAAACGCACCAGATTGGAAATGTCCGAACAAAAATTGGCTCGTTTTCAATGCAACCAACAAGATTTCTTGCGCCGGTTTGTGACTACAGATTGAACTTGGGTCCACTACTATACCCTAGAGACAAAACAGCAGCCAAAGCAGTAGAAACATGCTGAGTCGCTATCACCAAAGATAGCAAAGGCAGTTCGCAAAGGACATGGCGTCAGTTTTCTGGGATGCAAAAGGCATTCTGTTGAAAGATAATCTTCCTACTGGCCAAACAATTACGGGGCAATACTACGCAAACCTAATATACCAACTACAGGAAAAGATACGCGAAAAAAGGAAAAAATAAGTTTGGAAAGGATAAAAGTCATCTTTTATCAGGACTCCCGCCCGCACACAAGTGCCATAGCGATGGCAAAACTTCATGAACTGTGGTACAAATTGTTTCCACATCCACCTTATTCACCAGATTTGGCACCATCAGACTTTCATCCCTTCCCCAAGCTGAAAATTTTCCTAGGTGGACGAAAACTTCCTACAACGGAAGAACTTACAACCGAATTTGAAAGGTATTTTGCAGGCCTGGAGGAATCTCATTTTCAAGGTGCGATCAAGGCATTGGAACATTGCTGGACCAAATGCATTAGTAGACAGGGAGATTATGTTCAAAAGTAAAAGTAAAAAAATAACTTTCTAGTACATACCGAGAACTTTTCAAACCACCCTCACATATTCCTCTACATCCCATCAGCTAATCAAAAGTAAATGTACGCCTGGCCTTTAGTTATCTATATCAAGGTAGTTAAACGAATTTTTAGTTGGCTAATTATTATAACGGCCGGAAGATTAGTTACTTTCTATTTAAAATATTTTTAGCCGAGGGTCTTTTTTATTACCTAATTTAGACTATTTATTGAAATCCTTGAAAGAAACAGTAAATATCTCTTGTTAAATCCCACTGCCATGGATTTCGAAAATATGAATAACTTGCCCCAAAGATGAAGATAAAAAGCTTGCTCGGAGCCAGATGTGATTCCTCCTAGTCTACATAAAGCAACCTGTTGGTATTCCATTGACAAGTTCCAGATCCGAGGAAATACTACCACTTGGCTAGTTCTTGCCACCCTCCGTATGCATAAACCTGTCCTTGCTGGAGCTTCTGGGTTTATTTGGTTAGAAGGCGTGCCAGCACGTTTTCAATTTTTTTTTAATAAATGCGTATTCATGATAATTAATAATATTTTGACAAATTATTAAAAATACTGTGTACCATATCTAAGCTATCAGGTCCTGCAGTTCCAGGCAGAAGCATTACGAGACGATTATGTTGAGTTGTATTCTCTACGCTGCACCTATTTGGGCCTCGAAGCAAATAAGGGAATTGAAAAATATACAAGCGATGTACTAGAAGCGACAAAACACCCCACAGTTCATAGTTAGACTAGAAATGGATATGAGTAGTACTTACTTTCAGAAACAATTTTATTTAAAGCTACTGCATCTAGACAGTGACAAGCGGCTGGGCTTGCAATGTAATTGTGTATCTCGGAATAGAAATCTACTGGGTAGCTTCGAAATGTTTGACCCGATACAATTCAACGACCTGATAATTGTCAGAATTAGAATTTGGGAAATTTTTGATAAATATTAAAAGGGAATTGGTCAAGGATAAAGTTACCTTTTGTTACTACGAGAATCGATTCATGATCCGGACGCTCCTCAAAGCTACTTTAAGATCAGCTGCCCCGTAACTCAGTTGAGAATAATTGTCCAACAATGACTCTCCAGTATTTTTTAACAAACTGTCATGCATATCAAAGGAACCGACTCCGATACATGCCGAAACTAAGAATTATTACCCAAGATTGATTATATGAATTTCTGTCAGTATCTTCTCGATTGGATCTTAAACACCTTTATTTTCTTTTTTGGGTGTTTTTTTAAGCCCGATAGAACTTGAAATTGTAAAAAATAACACAAAAAATTAAATTGTAATCAAATTTTTTTTTTTATTCGAAAGATCAATACGTGACATTAACA
>NW_027115321.1:626631-637721 GCF_000696795.3 Halyomorpha halys | reverse complement strand
GATTACAATTTAATTTTTTGTGTTATTTTTTACAATTTCAAGTTCTATCGGGCTTAAAAAACACCCTATATATATATATATATGTAACACAAAACCTTATACTTACAGCAGGATACCTATCTTCACAATAGGAAGTTTAGTTTTTGTTTCTTTTATATTATTAATTATGTAGTGGCGTTTTTGTTTTGTTTTTTTAATCTGACGTATGTAGATAACCCAGTTTGGGTATATTGTATGTTATTAATTTATATAAATGATTTTTAATTCAATATTTTTGTAAAACAACTACAATGATATATTTGTACGGGGTTTGCCTCATAAAGAAATAAAGAAATTATTATTATCATTAACTAATGAATACTTAATACATAATAAGTAAATATGAGAAATGTTTCGAACACTTGATAGTCAGAAGCCTCGGAGGATTATCGGGTATTGTTAAGGATGAGATATTAAGAACTTATGATAGGTAAGGAGTTTGGAATGAAAAGACGCATATCTATTTCGTGCCAAATCGGCAACGAAAGGAATGTTAAGGTCTTTGTTCTATAGTATTTTAAGATGTATTCTTTGTGTTACTATTTTATTATTAATCCACTATATGCTTGACAATCGGCACTTATATACATACATACAATGATATTATCCTTAGATGACTAAACGTTACAGAGTAAAATCATATTTCATATCATTTCAAATCATAATTCGTGCGCAACGTTACGAGAACTTGGACGTTTCCGTGAAACTGGATAAGAAAACGCTTAGAATGCCTAAATTAAAAACTGATATCAAAAGTTATTATTTAAAAATAATGAAAAGAAACTACTGACATTTTAACATCAAAATCCTGCCAAGACGTTTGATAGGAATTGAACAATCCAATCATCTTATGCAAATAACGGAAAATGGACTTTAGAATAGCTTTTTTCTATATCAATCTCCACCCCACCATTTCAGGGGCTGAATTATTCACAAAGATTTTCAGAAGAATATTAAGAAAATTCTGGAGGGGGGAGAAATAGGTTAGAGGTTATGGGTCTATAACCGGCGAGTCGAGTGGTCTGTCAGCGTTCTCTTAATACTCAACTTAAATGTTTAAAGACATATTTCAGGTGGTAGTAAATTTTTCTAAATGAAAAGTAATTAAGAGGGAACTAGAAGGACTGGCTCATTTGAATATCTTTGACGACTCTTTTAAACTGGCCTCTTAATCTCTAATCTAGGAGGCTAACTAAGCACTAACCTTCTCTTTAAAATCCTAGTAATCTCATTCCTCCTTCTTTTTTTTCACTTTTTGCCAGCCTATTATCTTGTCCGTTTAGCCGGGAACTTTACGAAACAGTATATTAAGGGGCAGATTAAAAGGGCTCCACTTCTCTCTTTGCTCCTCTCCAAAGCCAGAATTACAAGACTTAATTTGACACGACTTGGTATAGAGTTTTTATTTTAAAATAATATTCTGTGAACTGACAATATCATGATGTAGGAATCGACTTCAATAAAACTGCATAAGTTATATTTACTTTTTATTAAAAACTTTTAGTCAACATTGCTATGAGAATAATGCATAATTACATACAGTTAAGAAGTTATAATTTTTAATACCTGGGAAAAGGTGAATAAAATTTTAGGATATTCTTTGCAATTTACTATTGTATAATAATAATACATCCATTAAATTTGAGGTAAGACCATAATAGCATCCAGTTTCACGGAAACGTCCAAGTTCTCGCACGAATTATGATTTGAAATGATATGTGTATCACTGTAAAAGTGATTTTACTCTGGAACGTTTAGTCTTCTAAGGATAATTTCATTGTATATTTAAGTGCCGATTGTCAAGCATATAGTAGATTAATAATAAAATAGTAAGAATACAAAGAATACATCTTAAAATACTATAGATCAGAGACCCTAACATTCCTTTCGTTGCCGATTTGGCACGAAATAGATATGCATCTTTTCATTCCAAACTCCTTACCTACCATAAGCCATTAGTTCTTAATCTCTCATCCTTAACAATACCCGATAATCCTCCGAGGCGTCTGAAAAGATGGCCACAGGACCTTCTGATTTAGATTAATGTTTGAAGTATCACTCAAGGCTCCTTTCCATCACTATCAAGTGTTCGAAACATTTCTCATATTTACTTTTTATATTTTTTGTATAGTTGTAAATTACAATAAAGAAATTTAAAAAAATACTAGAGAGGTATCCTCTGCCTGCCTATTGGTGGAGCAACGACCATTTAAAAAAATTAATTGTCCATTTATTGTACTACTCGTTGTTCAAACTTACTGTAGTTTACATGTACTCTGTAGTTAATGATAATAAAAATTTATTTATTTCTTTATGAGGCAACCCCCATACAAATATATCATTGTAGTTGTTTTACAAAAATATTGAATTAAAAATCATTTATATGAATTAATAACATACAAGCCCAAACTGGGTTATCTACATACGTCAGATTAAAAAAACAAAACAAAAACGCCACTACATAATTAATAATATAAATGAAACGACTATCTGAAAGTCTTCTCTTTCCGTTTTAAGCAAATATTTTGAAAGCGATAAAGGACTGTTGTTCCCTGGGGTCTTAGTGAGGTGGGTCCGACCGGGTAGGAATCCCTTTTTTTGTGTGTGTAAATTATGACATGTCGTACATCAACTAACCTGCTATAATTGTCTGTTTGAAAAGTCAGATAAGTAAGGCTACCATGGAGATCGGGAGTGGATGGTTTCACGCCGTTTTTTTTTTTTTTTTCAGACGATTTTAAAAAGCAAATATTTCAAAAGTAATACGACATCGCTCCCTTGGGGTCTTAGTGGGGTGGGTCTGGCCAAGAAAGCTTTTTTTGGTGTTTTAATGTTTGGTTTAATTAATTGCACAATGCCATCGCTATTAAGGTAGAACATAACAATAATTCCGCCTGATATCCATCCGATCCTATTCCCTAATTCCGAACCTGACACGGCCATCGAATGATCGAGGATTCGGAGTTTCGTCCATTGTGAGGGGGATAAGCTAATTAACATTCCTGGCTAGAGCGTGGGAAGCAGAGGGCTGAGTTATCGCAAGATAAACAGGCGCCTTAACTAGCTGTTCACGTGTTCCATTCAGAGTGTGTTCTAACAATACGGCAAGTAGTCGTCGTTAGGCAAAAAGTAAATATTGTCTTAATTGCTTCTAACAAACCTCTTCAGGTGTCGCTCCCGTGCAAGAACAAACAGACAGGCGACTTCTTCACCCCAACAGTCAGAAATAGTTGTTCAGTTATCGGATGTTGGTCCACTTCTGGTTGTTGTACGAACTAGTGAGAGAAAAGGTAAATAATCTTTTAGTTAAGGATGTTCTCGACCAACGGCCAAGTCCTACTTGAACAAAATGGTTTTCAATGATTTAACTGAAACATTTCCTTCTGCTAGACATCCTGCATTAGTCATACAGCAAAAATTTCTTACTAACCATAAACACTTCGTTTCTTATCGACATAGATAGCTCAACATTTTTACATTATATATATATAATGTGTCTATTGTAAGTCTAAAAATGTGAAAGAAAAGAAAATAGAAAATAATACGGCCATTAAAACGTTTTATAGATGTAATTATATAGAAGGATCTTTCAAAGAATATGACCTGGCTCAATACTCTTTATGTTATAGACCTAATAATAAGATTAAAAATTACAACAGAAAAATAAAAGATAAAGTGGAGACAAAAGATCATTAGGGACTGGTATATAAAGTTCCATGTCTGAAATATCCAGGAATATACATAAGAGAAAACAAACCATTGAGAAACAATATATAAGCATAATAATGATGTAAAAAGATCCAAAAAAGCTTTGAGCTCGCGGACAAAGCTGCCAGAGAGGCACTCACGCTCCCTAGCCGAGGCACCGCCGTTCTTACCCCTTCAGAACTCAGTGCACCCCTTAAATTACAAATATTAAATAAATGGCAGGCCAAGTGGGATGAAAGCTTTCCTAGTGAATTAAAAGAAATAAAACGATCAGTAAGACCATGGTCAACATCCTACCGCAACAGCCTTAGGGAGGAAGTTGCTCTAACCCGCTTGAGAATAGGTCATACTCTCCTCGCGTACTCTTACTTGATCAGAAAACTGTCACCTCCAACGTGCAAATATTGTCAGTCCATTCTTACGATTAGACTTCATATTTTTGAAGAATGTACTCACTATTTGCCAATAATAAACAGGATAGGACTGACCCCAAATTTATCAGAAACTCTCACAGATGTGGAAGCTAAAATTAGATTAGTGTTTGAATTTTTAAAAGCACATAGCCTTCTTTATAAATTATAACTCCTCTTTGATTTTTTTTTTATTTATTGATTTTTTTTTTACTTTTATCATGCCATAGGCGTTGATGACCAGAGGGTTTTACGCCTTTAAGCAACAATCAACAACAACAAGATCCAAAAAAGACCAAAATAAAACAGTATTGGTGCAGCATGTATCCAAAAACAAGCATTATTTTGATTTTGAAAATATAATGGTTTTGTATACAGAAAGTAAATAAAACTGTTGGAGCCTATTTATATATATGAAAATATCAATTATACTGTTGATTGCAAATAAGATACAAAAAATGTGAACCAGCATTATTCTTAATTTTTAAGTAAAGTTAATTTAGGATCATATTGTTTTTCTTTTTGTTTTGTTAAGATTTTTTTGTTTTTTAAATACTAATATGTACTAAAAACATTGGACAAGGAATTCATGTTAAGACTAATACAAAAAATTTAAATGCATATTATTTAGATATCATAAATAAATAGAAAATATAATTAGTAAACCATCTGTTTAGTGTTATATTGCAAAAAAGTATTTTAGGAACGATATATTGTCACCATGCTTTATGAATACGTTTTCTTATTCTGAGCTGTAATAAGCAAATTTTTTTTTGGGGGGGACCTTTAATTAGGGATAACATTGGAATGTAATTAATTATTTCATAATTGTAAATTGTGAATAAAATGTTACATATTCTCATTACCCTTCAATTTCTTAAAAATAAACACGACAATTAGGTCCCAAAAACCTAGTTTTATAAGTCAATTTGTAGTTTTAATTATGTTATGGTATATAAGGGAAATTATATAATGTTATGAAAATAATATGATTTTGCATAAAGAAAACAATACCTTCAAAAGGAAAAAGTTGGAGGCTATTTATACATCAGAAAATATCAATTATATTGTTAATTTCTAATCAGATACAAACAATTTTAACCAGCATTAAGCTAAAATTTTAAGTTAATTTATTATCATAATGTTTTTGTTTTGTTTGTTGAAATAAATAAGAAATAAATAAAATGAAAGAATAAATAAACTAGAAATAAAATTGAATATATAATGAGGAGGATATGGTAAACCCTTGGTAGGTTACTTAATGTAGTGTTTATTTAGAGATTAGCTGAAATAGAAATTGTAAAATAACAATTGTAATCAGTGTAACTGTGCAAATTATAGGTAATTTAGCACATTATGATTAAAATTAATTTATAGTGCATATTGTTTCCTAATTTAAGATATTTTATAGTTAATTGAATAACAAAAAAAAATAGAAAAAGGCATAATAGCCAGCAATATATGATAAGTGTGAATTCGTTAGAAAAATTATTTTTTCGTATTATTTTTCAGTTCGTTAATTGTTTGATCCTTGAAAATGGCCGGAATGGCTGAAATGTCGGAGCGTACTATAATAAAGAAGTGATGAGACTGTATGGATCTTTATGTTATAACTAACATTTTTTTTACATGACAACTCCTTACTTTATTAATTATTATTATGTGTTTTTTTTAATTTTGCTTTATTCCACTATTCCAATCTTCATGTGTGTTTACTCATTCACTTTACAAGCAGCTCTACAAATTCTTGAACAATTCAAATTCCAATATAATTTATATTTCACCTACTTATTTTTAATATTTAGTTTCACATAGTTATTTTTTTCTGTTAACAGTTAGTTTAGTTTATAGTTGTTGTTTTTTTTTTTTACTTCAGTTCATTTCTTACAAATATTTCCCCTAAGGTATTTAGTAATTCATGATTGGCGCACTGCGAAAGATGTACTTGTTGTGGACCTGCCTCTATGATGCTATGTCTCATTTATAAACAAGATTTTATTCTTTTCTACCATCATTCCTCTCTCTTTCTTTATTACGTTATAATATAAAATAATAATAATTATTATTAGATTAATAATGATTATAAGATTTAACTTTTTTAATATAGTTAATTAGGTAATATCTTGGTTTAAAACGATTAAGATCTTCTTTAAACTAGATTTCAAAACTGGCTTATCATTTCAAAAACTTAAATAATTTTGTAATAATGCTTAGGAAAATAAAAATAAAACTTTTTTATTCTATTTTCGATTCAAACAAGATAAGCTGTTTCTAAAGTAATTATGAAATTTTAATTTTTTTCCACTATCTAGTCCGGAAAGGGAACAAATGAATCAATCTTGACATTTGACACCGAATCGACAGATCATGACCAGGGCCCATTGTCAGTTTGAAACTAATTTCCCTCAGGAAATTACCATGTTCAGCCAAGTATTATGAAATTTACTATAGCCGATAATACAGACCCGCTTCCAAGCTGTCTCAGTTTTTATTCCTTCTGATTTAGACATTTTCAATAACAAAAATATACCGAAAGAAAATCTTCAACGTAGCTGCTGATACAGTCACTGCATTTCAATATTTTCTTTCGCCAGAGGATCTTTTTTTATATTGAAAATATTTCTCACAGTTTCATTAAATAAATTGGTTACTATAAGTGGTAAAATATCAGCAACATAAATTTATATTTTCAAATAATATAATATTTTTTATGTAAAATTTAACAATTTTTAAAAGTCCCACAATAAGAAACATGTCACAAAACACTAAAAGCAGAAGGTTTCTGGAAACAATTCATGTAACTAAAATTATTAAAGACACGGTAAACTATAAAATAGAAACAAAACATTTGAATACACATTATACCGATATAATAAATAGATTATCCCTATAAATACATAAAATCAAGGAAAATATGTGTGAATAAAATGGTCCAATCTCAAAAAATCTTAATTTTTAACTTAAATCACAATTGGTTGGACAAATCAATAGGGAGGTAACGAAACATGATATTGATCATGTTGATATGGTCCAAAGAGTTAATGTCTAATATAGAGCATTGCTTTGTGCTACAGAGATAGGTGAATGCACTAGTTGTGAAAGACAATAATTTAAATAATGTTACTGTAAAACAATTTTAAATTATGAATGGAATGTGGTCCGGGTGCGGTAAAAAAAAAACTCAAATAGTAAATAATTATACTATTTTATTGAGCCAACGTTTCGCCCCACGTTGCAGGGCTTCGTCAGGGCTAAAAAAGATACAAACATTATAGTTACAAGAAGGAAAAAAGAAAAAAACGTAAGTGTAAAATAATAGGGGTATAAAATGAAAAGTAAGATATAATAAGAAAAATTAAAGGTTGTAAATAGTAAATGAAAAGGGTAATAGTAACAGATAGATATATTCATGTGTTACCCTCTTAAGTGTACTTATATTAATTACTTTATTATTAATTTTCTATTATATTTTACACTTTTCTGTATCCCCACTCATTTGGTAAATTTTGTTTCTAAATCACTTACACACATTGTATCCCATTATTTTATACTTTACTTTTCCTTCGTTTTTCTATCTGTTTTTTTTTTATTTTATTAATATTTCTTCTCCCCCTATTATGTATATTACCGTTTATTGTTCACCTAATTTAAATACTTTTTTACTATGTTTACTTTACAAATTATTTTCGTTATTGTGGCATAACTGCCGTCCCCACTCCTCCCAATACCAACGGTCACTTTGTCTTTGACTGCCGTCAAAACAGGTATGCATTTTGTCTCATCATGTGATTTGTTTTTTTTTTCTTTTTTCATTTCTTTATTTGTACTTTCTTCAATATTTCTCCTCTTATCTATATGTTACTATTACCCGTTTCATTTACTATTGACAACCTTTAATTTTTCTTATTATATCTTACTTTTCATTTTATACGCCTGTTATTTTACACTTATGTTTTTTCTTTTTTCCTTTTTGTAACTATAGTGTTTGTATCTTTTTTAGCCCTGACGAAACCCTGCAACGTGGGGTGAAACGTTAGCTCAATAAAATAGTATAATTATTTACTATTTGAGTTTTTTTTGACCGGACCCGGACCATATTCCATTCATCTATACACATGACCAATCAATAATCTTCCAAATTTTAAATTATGATTATATAGATGGCATTATTTCAATATGGAAATTGAAAATATGACAAATATGTGGTAAATATGATTACAAGAATTCGCAGGAACTAATAGAAAAATGTCATTTTAATTTTATTTTTCGTGCCTGCTACATATTTTGTTTTAAAATATTGATAAATTTCATTTCTATTATCTACAATATTTTACAAGAAAGAGGAAAAACGTCGGCATAAAATAAATAAATATGGTTTTGTTTATTTATGTTGTTCTTTGCTGACCGTACCCCCCGACAAACTTCTCCAATTATTACAATATTTTACAATTAAATGAAAAAAAAATGAAGACCAAAATAATAAAACATCTCTTTTAAATTAAATTATCTTTTATACACAATTATTTTAAGTCCTCCTATAAACTAATTGTTAAAAGAGTAGATGTTCTTTATTGAATGAGATCTCAGAAAGATAGGACAAGTACATTCAAAAGAATTAAATTCAAGAGTTGACAAATTTAAAAATTCTAGTAATTCTTGGAGGCTGATATATGGGAGAGGGAGGCAAAGAAAATTAAAAAGAATGGCAGAGAATTTTCAGGTAACAATTTCTCTTCATTCTGGCCGGCAGGAGCGGGAAGGGTGTGAGTAATTTTTTAGCAGCCTCTTCTTCCCACTCCAGAGCGTTCCCCGTCACCGCTTTATAGATCCATAAAATCTTTGCTCTTCCTTTATGATAAGGCTCACCGAAGGAACCGTTATAAGCTCTCTCGGTAATAAAATGATTTAATTATCATATAAAATTTGTATTCCACAATCGAGGGTACTTCAATAATGGTAAGATTTATTTCCTGTAAATCGGATTCCTAGTAAAAAAAGAGAAAAAAAATTGAAAAGAAAGTACTATTTCCCAAAATATGTAAAGTTAATAGTTCCGGGATTTAATTTGAAAAAAAAAATAGTGTCGAAGGAGACGATTCAGCCAACTGTACCGACTGCTCAGCCGCACCTCTCATCTCTCACTAGAAAACAAACTACTAATTTATATATATTTAAGAAGATTTCATGTGATTTATTTAGTTTATATTAATTCATTTCGTGTATTTTCTCTATTGCGTCATTTTATAAAATTCTATTTGACTTATATCGATATATCAGCATTACTAACCCTATATTTTTTATATGTTTTATTTATAAAATTAATAATTATATTGTGAGTAATAGTTATATAGTGTCTTTGTGCAATTGCTTGATTCTTCAACAGAATATCCTTTCTTTTCGTTATTTTTCAATCTTTCAATTACCATGCTCTATACAAGCAGAACCTGGCATTTACAACGTTTCGGAAATTCTTTTTGACGTTTAATTCCGTTCGCAACATAAGTATTGCACTATGGACGTGACGGTCGAACGGGTTGGAGCGCAAGTCCTAGTGCACTCGTTTCAGAACGTTGTGGGTTCGATTCCCACCTGGGGCAGTTAAACATTCATTTTTCGGCGATCCCGAAGAATGAATCTTGACACTTCCACCTTGATTAGTACGCGGCGGCAACCTAGTTAGCCATCAGGGGTAGGCAAAAAGGACCACTAGGCCCACTTGCCGGACTCGCCCCCCCCCCAAATACCAGTACCAGTACCAGTAAGTATTACACTAATTTATAGTAGTCACGAAGAAAATTTTCTTTAATGAAAATGCCGTTTTTCAATTTCAGGCGCTTTTCAAATATTATTAATTGCTATTTGCTATTACTACTTTATTAATTATAGCTTTAAATTTTTTAGCCTAGGCGAGTCTATCTTATGAGCCTGTCATGAAGCATTGAAGAGGTTTTATCTAAATAAGTCAGTTTTGCACAAGAGCCTCCTGACAAAAGAAGTGTTCGCACACAAAGAGATTATGTTTGAAATATATTTAATTATTCTAGGGAAATAATAATTCATTTTAATCTTTTAAAGTATAATCCAATATCTATCTAAATTTTCAATGGCCACTATAGTTTCCAATAAGGAAATCACTAACAAAATAACAATTATGGACTGTAAAGCTTTCATAGAAATGTATTTTGAAATCCGAGCCATTCAATTGAATTAAGTTAAGTGCTTTATGACAGATAGATAAAACGGCAGAGATTTCTCTAATAATAAATATTAATCTATTTTAATTTATACAGGTTTTTATACTTTTTCTTCCACTAAAGTGAATAAATTTTCTAGTGAATTAATTTGCAGAATAGATTCAGTTAAAATTATCGAATTTCTATTGCATCCTTTTGAATGGAACGTTTTAACAAAATTTCATTATTAAAACATAAATGTATCCATTAATTAAAATGAGAGGCATACAGTTTTCAGCTTAAACAATGAAATGACCTCTACAATTCGTTCTTATAGAGACGTCCAATCCATTTTGCCCAACATCGACTACACATTAACGTTACGATCATATATTGATCCAAAGCTAGTTCAACTGTATATTTAAATGTTTATACATTTAAATATATTCAAAACATCCTCGTCTTTGAGTAAGGTTTCAAATAGTATGCTGGAAATGAATGTTATCAAATAAATATCGAAAATATATTCATTTTTCGGTTGGCTTGGTTATGATAGATCATTGACTACTTATCATAGGTCCACCCTTACTCTTAAATTGGGTAAAATCTGGTGGTCGAGGTTGATTCTGACCAAATCACCTCCTTGCACAAACGTTGGTGTAGTAACTGTAGTTCCTAACAAAGTACTGCTCTCCACCCTGACTCTTCATGGGTTGTAGAGGTACAGATTTATTTTATTGTTTTAATATTCATTTTTTAA
>NW_027115321.1:624537-626546 GCF_000696795.3 Halyomorpha halys | reverse complement strand
TATATATGTGGTATGAAGTTATGCCTACAACTCTCAAAACGTTAGCCCTCGAGTGAGGCATATGTATTTTCATAGTAATAAAATATGTTTTTAAGTGTCTTGTCATCAGAAAATGTTGATTGTATGGTAACGTAGGCTAATGCTTTCTTTGTTTTTTTTCTATATTGTTTGAGTTTTTTTTCGTTCAGTATCTCTTGGCATGACCTAATCACCTTCTTGCACAACCGTTGGTCTAGAAATAGTACTGCACTCCTGACCCTTCATGAGTCGTAGCGGAGCATATTTAATTTTTGCTACTTTATTGTTTGCATAGCCTATTGCTTATTACAGTTTGTTCTACGTACATTGCTGTGATCCAACTAACTCGAGGTTTGTGCCAGAACTGAACGAAATATTTAGTGTTTAGGAGACATAGACTGAGGAAAAAGTGGAAATCATATCGGATTTGGCCAGAAACAGAGAAATCACTCTTGGTGAAATAATGAAGTTGACAACGAATAGACAGGTATTTAAGAAATGGGTCCAAGCTCCCCCGACACCATAGGATATCTGTGTCGGTTAAACAAGAAGGATTGCCATATCTGTAGATGTTCATTAATATTTGGCATTCATAATAGTACATAATATATCTTATTCTGAGACTGATTACGACTGATGCAAACAATAAGTCAATTCTCAAAGCCCAATCATTCCACACTGATATTTTATCGCTACCAAGTGCTGAATCTCCAACGGGAAAATTTCAAAATTGGAGTAAACAGTATTACATATAAGCTTCTCATATACTGCATTTCTCCTCAATTTCACCAACACAAGAAAGAAACAAATACCTCTTTAGTCAAACTAATTTAATGTAAAATTAAAACATATACACTTAAACAATAATAAACTTCTGAATCATGTATTAAGATTTAATTACATACTTAAAAAACTATCCCTCACTGCTGAAGACAGCTTTCCGACGAAGATCGATGGAAAGTAATGAGAGAGTTTCACATTTTATCCAAAACAAAATAAATAAGTAAATTTAATCAATAAAAGTTAGCCTAGACTTGCTTCTAAGTTGTTTTTATCTGGAAAAAAGTTACTACACCCTGTCCTGAAAAAAAGTTCCTAACAAATGAGATCTGAACTGAAAGTGAGTTAAGGGGCCTTCTGACACGACTAGTATTTTAGTAAGCATATTATACGCAGAATGTTTGGAAAGTTTTTTTTTCTTTTTAATTCGTTGTATATTTTACTCGAATCTGACTTGTACCTTATTCCTGTTGAGGTATAAAGCAATCATTTACTAACTTTTTCAGACCAATTTTAGTTTTAGTAAGCCTGCATGATTTATAATAATCACTTTTCACATTACATTTGAGGGAGTAGGTTCCCTAACCGATGAAAGAATAGCGGGCCATTATTTCAAAATTAAGAACATTTAAAGATAACTATATTAACGAATACACAGTATTTTTTTTAGTTAAAAAGACCTTGTGTGGATTAACTAACTGATTAATTAATTAAATTAATTCTTAACAAAAGTTATTTTTTTCTGAATAGTTTGCTATGATACCATAATCAGTTTACATTAAAATGAGATACATAATCGATTATTTGAATTACTATAACAATAGATTTAAATTGAAATATAGAGATATTATTACTTATAATAAAAAATATCTATATGGTCTTTAGGTGTATTTTTTCTTAAAACTCCTAGGTTTCGGCCATTCTGACCATTCTCTAGAATATTTGTTGAGTCATAATTTCAATTACACTCCAGTCATTAAAATTATTAGTAAACCATTCTCAATTATAAATTGTCCTAACTTATTGACGTGACAACGTCTTATAAATCATTTTGCGGGATTCCATGTTTGAAAAAGTGTCCTGTAACGAAAAACAGCTTTCATAATTTCCATGTATTTCTTAACAATGTCGTATAAAATCACATGTTATTTTATTCGTTCAAGCAAAATGATTATAACAATATTTTGACGTGACAACGTCTTATAAATCAT
>NW_027115321.1:609348-623977 GCF_000696795.3 Halyomorpha halys | reverse complement strand
ATAAATATTTTGTATAACCAAGCAAAAATAAATATCTGAATTCAATATGTGAACTGGTTTATTATTTCAAATATATAACATTGGATTGATTTTAATTTATATTTATGTAATATTAGCATAGAGTATACGTTGTCACGGAAATATGTCGCCTCGGCCCGAAGCGCCGAGGCCTACACGGGCACGGTTTTTTTTATTTAGTGCAAAGATAGAATAGCCTTCAAACATTATAATGAAATTGTTAGGCGCTATATTAAAATACAATAGGATAATTTATATTGGAGGATAGTCCAGGTGGCGATCAATAAAGATTTTAAAATAGTAAAAAAACTAGTAACTACATATTGTCACCCAACGTTTTGCCCAACTTTTGAGGGCTTCGTCCGGGCTGATAAGAGTTCTGTTCTGTCCCCAACTCCAGTTGATAGATTGGTAAAGTGAAAGCTAATACAATATAAGGGTTTTAAACGAGGGAAGGGTCGGTCCATGATGTATATTAGAGGGAATGGAGTTCCAGTGATATGCAGCTTGGGTAAAAAACGATTTATCAAACGCTTCAGTCCGGTGAGGTGGAGGGTAGATGTCAGATAAACGGGATCTGTACGGGATTGGACTGAGAATTTGAATCGCAGGTTTTCTAGGATATTGGAGGGACGTTGAGTGCTAATTGCTTAGAACAGAAAGGAAGCTAGGAAATACTGGCACGGAGGAATGGATAGAGCCACTTCAGCTTGGCGTAATACATATATAAGTTAAATATCGGCGAAAGCAAAATGTCAAAAAAGAGGAGAAGGGATAAGATGTAACACGGTTGAACTGCTGTAACATACTGGCTTTATTGGGTTCAGCACATCTTTATATATACTCTTGATCAGCTGATCTCCTCAGTCAGCTGACATCGAAGTACCAGCTGACTGTAACTTTATATATATAATCGCAATTCCCGCTCACGGCCTTCAGACTTAAATGTAACTGCCCATCAAACTGCAGCCTTTGGTAGATCTTTCATCCGTTCCTTTTCCCTATGGAATTCTATTCCCTCCTTTATTCGTAGTTCTAATACCCTTCCAATCTTCAAATCCCGTATCTTCGACTACCTTCTGTCCACCGAATTCTGGAAGAATAACAATTGAAAGTTTCAAAAAAAGCTTTATATATTTTGAGTGAGTTGTAGATAGTTGACCGTAGATTAATGATAGGAGAAGTTTGACGGGGGTTGCGGTCAGCAAAGGACAACATAAATAAATATGGTTTTGTTTGTTTATGTTGTTCTTTGCTGACTGCACTCCCCTCCCTCCCCCCCGACAAACTCCAATCTTTATTTATTTTCTGTATTTTATGTCTCAGATTTTGCTGATAATTGTCAATATGAACGTTAGCAGAAATTGTATCTTTTCATTTATTTGTATTTTCATTTTTACTCTAAGCCCCTAAAGCCTAATTTTAACGCGTTTATATTATTCTAAAGGGATCAATCACAGAATATATATGGATTATTATTAATATATAAAGTAAAAGTTAAAATTTAGTATTGATATTATTTAATAATTAATCACGGTTTACCAGGTAGTTGATAATTCTATATAGTAATCCCAGTGTGAGAACGTTTTTAGTTAATCTATACTGGACATAATTTGGGTTTTACGAACAGTTGCATGAATAATAAACACATCGCGACGAGAGAGTGGATACTACTAACCCCTAATGCATTATTTAAAACCAAAATAAACGAGCTAGAAGTTGGTTAGAGCTCGTAAGAGCCGCGGTAATGGTCTGTGAAATATGACATTGTTGAAGACCCCTTTAAACATAGGGTCAGCTGCAAGAGTTTTAAACCCTAAAGCCTCCAGCTTAGTCCGGTCAAATCGAGGAAAACTAATGCCAAAGTTACGACAGTATGTAAGAGTTATTTTAACAAATTAATATTAAGTAATATATATTAATATTTTTTTAACTTGGGGATTGGTTAATAAAATACTCTATTGTGGTGACGTTTCCCAACTTTTTTGCTGTCGCAAATTTCTTTAACTAATTATTTAAAAACTAAAATGTACAGAATATAAATTAAAATTAATAATCATAAACATTAACTACAACAATCTATTACATTGTGTTCTAAATTGCTGGGATACAAGCAATATTTGTAGTTATGTGAAGTAATGCTTATTGTTATTAATGTTCATTTATACTTTGTACATTATAGTTTTTTAGTAGTTAATTAAAGAAATTCATTGTTTCAAAAAATGTTTCTTTTATTATACGCTATCAGAAAAGAGGCCTACGAAACGACTTATATTAATTTTTAAAAAATCAGATTATTAAAAATAAAAAACACATAACAATAAATTTAAATAACATAAAACAATAATTTGTTCATTCATCTTTTTTCCATGTATAGTATTGTTTTTTGCTGTCTTAATTGCCGTGTACGGGGCTTCGGGTGTTTTAAGTCCGACTAGGGGTTCCCCGTACACGTATTATATTGAAATATATTATTCATATATTTATATAATGTATTTATATCTATATGTTTATGTTCTATGTAATTGTATTATGTATTTATATTATGTATCTCCGACGGGTTGACGGGTATGGATTGTGATGGGAACCGACTGAAAAAGTATGCGTTATATTTAATTCAAACGCTAGATACCATATGGACCCCCTCGCTATGATATGCGAGATATCAATATCTATAATCAATCATTGGAGCTCCTTTCCAACGGTATCATGTTCACCAATTTACTATGCTATTAAGGTGGCATGCAGGGATTCTTAATTATAAAGAATAATATATTCTATATTTACAATGATATATACATTAGTAAGAATAATATTATGAGAGAGCATGGTAGACCTATTTCCTTATACTTTAATTGATATATTATGAATTGAGAAGTACCAGTTGGGATCTTTGATATTTATACTGACTCTAAGTTATTAATTCTATTATTGCCATTCAAATTACAATAGAAAAGGTCTTACTTGTTTTAATGCGTCGGTCGTCTTAGTAGTTGTCGCGGCGGAGCATCCATAATCCCATTGCTCCGCAGCCTCCCGGCGGCCGCTGCTGAATCCCTGACTTCCTCCTCTGGCCTCCATCTGGTCAGCCGCTCTCTCTTCCTCCAAACTCTCCTCTTTCAGGACTGTCCTCTTCCCAGACTCTCTTCCACTGTCTTCCCGGTCTTCAAGTGTTCCTCGACCGTTTTCAAGTGTCCTCTGACCGTTTCTTCTCTCCTTTTGTTTATTTTCTCCCCTCTCCTTCTGAATCCTCCCCCTTTAGATTTTTGTTCTTCTGATTGATTCTTCTATATTCAGAAGGGGTGAGAAGGTCCAATGAACTTCGGGGAAAGTCGTTCTTTAAATTAAGTCGGTTTTCTTCTTTAACAGACCTCGCTGTATTTTCCCCGAGGTCTAATATTCCTTATTGATTTTGTACCTTGGACTTTCAAGTATAATATGTTTAAGGGTCTCGTTACCGCTACAATTTCCGCATTGAAAACTTTCATTTATTACTATTTTATGCAGGTAGTTCATAGTAATTCCATGATTCGTCCTTAATATGACGTCTTTCACTATGATTGCTTATCCACGGTTTTCGACTGATATGAGAAAATATATTTTTATAGAACTGCCCGGTGGGGTCATATTGTTTTGGCCAGTTTTCTATCTAATCAAATTTAATCATTTTATAATAATGGGTATAAGGAAACTGAGTGTCTAACCGTTGACTTGTTGTAATTGCTCATTTAACCATTTTTATCTATCCGTGGCTCAGGTGGTTCGGCGCAGGCCTATCAATCTGAGATCTGAGGGTTATGAATAAAATGTATTCATTTATTTCCTTTTGTTGCAAGATTTACTACGGTTGCACAAATGGATTTTTTATTGCAAATCAGTAATGTTATAAAAACATCATTTTCAAGAACTTTTTAAAAATTTTAATATTTCGCTTTCATTTAGCAGAGATCCATTGTTATCCACCCTCCGACTTCCCGCGTATCTCGTTAGAAAGTTGTCACCTCCATTTCTACAAAAGCGAGCTTTGTCTTGGCTCTTCAAGAGCCCATTATGCTGTCAGTCTCCTGGGTAGACACACGTATCTCTCAGCATTTTGCATCTCATCTCCTTGGAATGGTGTCGACTGTTTTATCTGACCGCTGTGCATCTGGCGACAACTTGCAAATAGTGCTTCCCACTATATCAAAGTCATAAGAAATAACTTTACTTCAGAAGCGAGCGTAAACTAACTCGAGTGAGATAAGAAGAAAATAAAATATTGTGAGGAGTGAAAATTAATTGCGACTCTACAGTTAATTTAAAAAGACTCCACAAAAAAGAAAGTTCTTTTTTTTTTTAATAAATACTTTTACCGATTGATTTAAAAAACAATTTAAAGTCAGTATTATCCGTTTAAACAACTATTCATATTATTTATTATTAAAATTATAAGAAATCGGAAACCCTCCTTTTTAATATCTTAAAATATATACTGTTCAAACACTCAGTGTATATCTTATATACAAGGCCTAGATTTTTATGCAATTACATTTTGCATATTTTGTCTGCGTGCTTTTTTCAAACCATGATCAAATATATTTACAAATCTGTGTACCTAGATAGAATTGGCAAATTTTTATTTTGAATATTTTTGCATAATTGATGATAAATGCATATATTTGCATATTTGGACTATTTAAGTTAAATGGACATAATAAATTTAAATTTAAATATAAAATTATTAGTTACACTTCTGAAACTAAATTCCAAAGTGTATATTAATAAAACCTTATATTTATTTTCAGAAATCAATTTTTACTATTTTTTCAATTATTTTTCTATTTATTTAGATATAATAAATAAAAAAACATTTTTAAAACGATAGATAATTATTTAGGTAACAAATTAAAACCAATGCATAACATAAATAAAGTATTACTAAACAAATTCTTGAAGTAATGCGTGGCTCAGTCCACTGAAATTTGGACGAATAAGTGGGCAAAAAATGAAGGAAGTGCATTTAATAAGGTCATTTATAAATATAATAATAATTTTTTTAAATGCTGAGGTGAACAAATTTTCATATAGAATATAAACTATTCTATGTTTTGATTTTACAACTTTTGTGGATATTATCCCATACTCATGCACCATTGCATCCTAAAATTGTAACAATTAAGTTATTATTATCAACAATTTTTATTTACATGCCCAACATGCTGTTTTTTACCACCCTATTGATATGTCCAATTTTAATCCATTGTGCAATTTAAGTTAAAAAATATAATTTATTTATGATTGATAAATCTTATTTATACATATTTTCCCTGATTTTGTATATTTATATGGCTAGGTTATTTATTATGTCGGCATAATGTGCATTTAAGAGTTTTGTGTCTGTTTTATAGTTTATTATTTTTAGTTATATAAATTGCTTCTAGAAACCTATTGCTTTAGTTTCATATCTATTTCGTAGTGCAGTGAAATTTATATTTTTGACGTTTTTATAGTTTGTGATGTGTTGTTTGAATCTGGATTCTAATTTTTCGGATGTCTCTCCAGTATATATTTTGTTATAAAAAAAAATCCAGAATAATAATTATATGTGAATGCCAATAATCACCAGAAATAAAAATAGTTTTTAAATTGAAAAAAAAAAATGTTTTCAGCAAACATTGTTTTAAAACAGAAAAAAAATGAATGATGGAAAAGAAACTGGTAAATAAAAAAATTGGGAATGTATAAAAATAATTTTAATCTATATACAATTACAAATGTCCACATATTAATAATAAGGTAAGAAAACATATGAGCGATTACTAAGATAATTTTATACTAAATAATTCAAAACATTATCCAAATTATAGTCTCAAAACTTTTATTGTTTTTACACGTCCAACGTTTCGGCCAATTCGGCCATCTTCAGGGACAATCTTAATTCACTATGAAACATATTATTTAATATTTTTCCAAACACTTCATACAGGCTATTCTGCCCAGGTCAAAACATTTTTATCTATTAAGTCAAATATCCTTTAAAATTCACAGTCAAAAATATTTTTCATTTTACCACTATCATACACTTTACCACTATCATATCACTTACACAAGTAAGGTTGTAATAAAAGTGTATGATAGTGGTAAAATGAAAAATATTTTTGACTGTGAATTTTAATGGATATTTGACTTATTGGATGAAAATGTTTTGACCTGGGCAGAATAGCCTGTATGAAGTGTTTGGAAAAATATTAAATAATATGTTTCATAGTGAATTAAGATTGTCCCTGAAGATGGCCGAATTGGCCGAAACGTTGGACGTGTAAAAACAATAAAAGTTTTGAGACTATAATTTGGATAATGTTTTGAATTATTTAGTAAAAAATTGCCAGTCTCAAGAAAGAATTTTATGATTATAAATAAAAAAGATAATTTTACTCAATCTCAAGAAACTTTTTAGATTCGAACAGATCCGCTACCTTAACTACACCTGGACGACGACTTACCTGGAATCCTCACACAAGAATAGAAAATACGGGAAACTGCACATATATTTCAACTTTTACAGCACTTACTGGACAAACGGTCTTAACTTCCAATTCATTACTAAAGACTGATTTACATGAGTGTTATAAGGCCTATCTGGACATATGGAGTTCCACTAAACCTTCGAATTCCTCTCGTGTCCAATCCTTACAATCCAAAATCCTTCGTAAAATGCTCTATGCTCCTTACTTTGTCACAAATAAAATCATCCATAAAGACCTTAATGTTCCATATGTAGCCGATCTAACCCGAACCAGATATAACTCCATTCCATTATAAACTCCCTAACCACTCAAACCCACTAAAAAAAAGGAATAAAGAAGTGAAAAAAGGGGGAAAATTAATTCTTGAAAATAAATAAATTAAAAAATAACAATGAAGAAGAAGTTCCATACCACAATCTATGCTTCATATTCATTCATCATTTGATTTAAAGAATCAAATTTAGAAATAAACCTTGAAATAAATTATAATAAAGAACATGTTGCTGACTAATTGATTTGTTTTTTATTAATTTAGTGTATATTCTCAATTAGTTTTTAAATACATCTATTGTAAATTTTCTTTTATTAATAATTTGAAAATTGTATTACATTCATATTTTATTTTAGTTCATTGTGTTTCTTATCTATTTACATATGTAATTTTAATAATAATAATCATATATTTATTTGTTTATGGGGCAACTCCCGAACAAATTGGGCTAGCCTGTGAAATACATGAAATAGATAATCAATTGTAGTAATTTTACAAAAATGGTGAGTTAACGATCGTTTATATAAACTAATAACAAACAATATACCCATGTTGTTAGAATAAAAGAAAAACGTCACTTCATTTTTAATAATATTAAAAAACAAAAAAGAAACAGAAATTCATACAACTGATTTCGGCTAATATTGCTTAGCTTTGGCATGTATCGGATTCGGTTCTCATGATACGCGGGGAAATTCGTCAAAAAATGGAAAAATCCTCCAGGGCCGTTCCATCACAAGCTGGACAAAGCTTCTGTGAGTCCAAAGTATATTTGTGTGAACCGACACTTAGAGTAATTGCATATTTATCGGAAAGTCGAAGTCGGGTAATTATTCTCAAGTGAGTTATAGGGCAACTGATCTTTAGGTAGCTTTGAGGAGCATCCGTTTTAATGAAGACCCTACCGTACCACGGGTTATAGATCCATTCTCGTAATAACAAGAGAGGTCTTTATCCTTGACCAATTCCCTATATCTATCCCAGATCTCCCCCATTCTAATGTTGATACTTACCGGATCATTGAGTAGTATCGGTCCACACATTCCGAAGCTCTTCAATATTTTTCTAATCTGCGTTACCCAATTATACTGCAGACTCAAACGGTTGTTACTGTCTAGCTGCCTATTTACATACGTATTCTTGTATTTTCTGTTTCTTGTTCGTTTTAATTATTTTTTATTTTTCTATTAATTATTGTTTTATTACTGACAATTAGTTATCTTTTCTAAATTCAAATAATTATTGTTTTTATTTTTTGTTCCTTGTTAAAATTTTTTATTATTTTGATATTTAAGTCTAGAAAGTCTTATTTTTGAAAATGTTTAGTTTATTAACCGTTTTAATGATTTATGTATTTTGATTTATGAAAAAAAAAATTAACTCTTTTCCTATTTCTTTCTTTATTCAAAACTTTTTCAAGTATATTGTATAATAACCTTAAGGTATATTTACCTTAGGCATATTGAACATTTTAGCTCCCTTATTACATATTTTATGATTTTAGCTTTATATTTCATATTTTACAGGTTTTCATTGGAGATTATATGACATAATTTAGGTTATTTTGCTTAATATATTTTTTTATGGGCTATATCCCTTTTTTAATTTATATTATTTATATGCAATAACCTATAAATGAATAGTCATCATCATATATTATGTATGTAATAAATACTTAGTTAACCACAGTAAATTGGAAGGAGCCAAAATGAAAGGACTTGCTGTGGGGGTAAAGGAGAGAGAAATGTTATTCTACAAATCGAGTGAAATTGAAAACAAAATTGGTCTGTCTAAGTTAATGAGAAGAGTTTTCTTTTCTCTACAGCCCTTGTAAGTCCTCCCATCTAACCCCCCCCCTAATTTTTATTTATTTGTTTTTTATAAGTAACTCGATCGCAGGAATTTTTAGTTAAATTTCAAAACTATAATGATTTTTTAAATATCAATAAGTAATGACATTATTTATTTTAAATATTATTGAAGACATATTTAAAATAGAATTTTAATCACATTTTTCATAAAAGAGTGTGGGTTAAAGTAGTCAGTATTTAGGGATAGTTGAATCAGGAGGAATAAACGTGGCCGATGTTACTGTATGTATTTTTTGTTCATTCGGGTTGTAGTAACAAAAAACAAACAAAAGAATGCACTCAAATAGTAATAAAATCATTTATTCTGCACTGAGCCCCCCTCCCCTCCCAATTTATAAGTCTTCATCAGGGCTAAAAACAAAATGGAAGAAACTAAAAATATTTAAACTGGATAAAAATATAACATGATAAATATTTCAACATGTCATTTAATTCTCTTACCCTGCTTATTAATTTTTAGTTTTTTGCATTTTGGTTTAAGCCCTGATAAAGTTTTGAAAACTAGGATAAAAGTCGGTGTAGAAAAACTAATTTATAACTATATGAGCTCTTTTTTTCTCTCTAACACAGTGATTCCAAAAGTGTCACTAGGGCGCCGTGAAATATTCAATTAAACAATTCGACAATTTTATTGTAATTTCCAATTCTCGAATAAGAACGCTTTGAAGAAGATAATGATAAGTTTACATGGGTTCAAGACCTATTTACAGCCAAATATTGACTAGTCTTGCGATAATACTTTAAAGCTAAAATTTGGTAGCATAGAGCTTTCTGATTTTTGGATATCAGTTAAAGAGGAATACCCACTGCTTTGGGGTAAAGCTCTACGAATATGAATTCCATTTGTAACGTGCTATTTGTGCGAAGCTGGGTTTTTGGCGGTCGACATATCCAATTTTATTCCAAGATTTGAGAAGTTAGGTAGTGAACATCAAGCCCATCCAACCCGTTAATAATTTTTATAATATTAATCATCAATGAATGGTCAATAAATTGTTTGTAAATTTAAAATTCGTGTTTTATTTATTTTCCAACTAACCTAACCACATGGTGGTCGTCCAGTCTCAATTAACAGTTAAATTAGGTATTTTATATTATTCCAAGGGAAATAGTAAGTATTTGTTTTTAATGTTTCCCTGTTAAATGGATAATAGCTTTTAAAAAGGAAAGTTTTACAATTTTTTCAAGAAAGTCATAAATCTATAAAGTATTAAGGGCACAATGAAAAATATTGGGAACCTCTGCTCTAACAGAATCTACCTCCTTCATTGTTTCAGGATTCTTTAAAGGTTCATTCAATGAACAAATATGCAAATAAAAAATCTCTAGTTTGTTTATATCGTAGTGATAGTGTGGATAAATTGAAAATTAAAAGTTTTAAATATTTATGAATTTTTAAAAAATAGGGTGTGTTTGACTTATAATTAATGACCTGGGCAGAATAGCCTGCCAAACAATTTTTAAATTTTGGTGTGAGCTGAGAATTTATATTGAAGATTGTCCTTGAGGATGGCCGAAATGGCAGAAACGTTGGACTGTTATTTATTTATTATTTTATTTTTATACCAGATCGGCTTGGTGGGCCTTACATAGTTGATATAACTTATATTATATATATATTTTCTTAACAGTTGATTATGAGGGGGTAAAGTCATACGAATGACACCCCTAACTATATACAATGTTCTTATTAAAAGAAAAAACTAATAATAAAATAAATAGGTAAGAATAATGCTTCTTAATAAAAGAGGAAAGTAAAATTAATAACAAAAAATAATGATATTGGTACACTTAAATAAAACAAACAATTGTCTTCTAATAGTAAAAAGAAAAAAGTTAATTTGAAAAAGGAAAGAGAGAAAAAAAGAGAGAGAAAAAAAAATAATAATGAATAAATAAAATGAATAATAATAATATGTAAATAGAGGTAGAGTGACTATGAATTAATTTTATATTTATTAAAAATAACGGTGGACTGTTGATGTAATAAAAAGTATTGAGACTATACAAGGATAAAATTTTAATTTATTTAATAAAAAATCTCTATTTACAAATTAATATGTAAAAAAGGGACATTATACTTAAAATAAACTATACACAATAAGAAAAATAGAAAATAAAAATGTCTGTGTAGTTTTTCCTTTGTATGCAGGTTTATGTGTAGTAGAAACCGAAACACCGGATTTAAATAATAATTTTGATATGGTATCGATGTGGACGAATTTATAGTGTATGCTCAATTTAAGTGTAAAACCGTGGATCCGTATTGTTTTTTAAAACTATTTATTTATTATTTTTTTTATAATCAATTGTTAGTATCGATAATTGCAGCTCCCTCTGTAACTCCGAAGAAAAGGAAAATACATTACACTTCTTGGGAACATGTCACAAGTATAGAGAAATTAGGATAAAATATTTTCTGCTGCGGACCTGCTCTCTAGAACAATTAGTTAGTTTTAAGTCTCTAATTGGAGAGGTCTTAGCAATTACGTACGACGGGCTACACTGGAGAGAGCTCAGTTGGTAAACCTGCCATACCTAACAACAGCTGCTAGAAGTTTCATATGAAGTCTCTTTAAATATAATTACCGTATTGTTCTTTTAAATTATTTACATGTTAAAAGCATTGTTTTCAAAGACTATTTATTTCAAGTATTGTTATTAATGTGTTTTACTTTAAATTACACACCGGCTTCCACTGACAAAGATATTTTCATATTTTCATAGATTCATTTTCATCGAGAATTGCGAATGGAGTCAATATAGGATTACATAAAAAAAAAAAAAAATTCATGAAGTTCCACTCCCAGTTACCAACAGTTAAAGAAGCAGTACCAACAACTTTGGAAACTCAACCTCAACTCGATGACTGAAGCCCAAGCTGATGCAGGACATGTTATAAATTCTGTAGTTATCAATTATATTATTGATATAATTTCTATTTTATTTATTTTCTCTTTGTATTTTTTTTCGAATTAACATGTTGTTTTCCCCTATTAGAGGGCAATTGTTTTCTTTGTTAAGTCTACGAATGTTTTTTTTTTTGTTTTTTTTATTAACTTTACTTCTCTTTCTTATAAAGAATTTTATTTTTATCTATTTATTTATTTTTTTAATTATAACGTTTTATCTAGTTAAGGGTGTGTTTTGTACGAGATTATACCCCCATAATCAACTGTTAAAAATATATATATATAACTGTTATATCAATTATGTAAGGCCAACCAGACAGATCTGGTATGAAATAAAAAAGAAGCCTATCTTGCAAAGTTAATATTATAAGAAGTATACAGAGCCTACCAAAACAAAGGAGTTATCCTGTGGGAATATGGTTGCCCCTGGTCAGTGGATAATCTCAGTTGGGATATCTATGACATTAACAAGACAGGTAGAAGTTTGTACATGTTTATCTGGAAACTGAACCGGTCCCCTCTTTAGCCTAGTTGTGGAGATAGCTAACTTGGAAGGTAATGGCAGTGGGGCTAAGTTAGCTCTGCACAGTTTTTGCTAACTTTAATTCACTGACGGCACTATCTTCTCCCCAAAGCTCTCCCCTCTATCGATTACTTCCACTGTAGCTTGCCAACCGATAGCAAACCGTTCAAGACCATTTTGTATTATATAAAACTATATTGACAAATCACAGTATATTACAATTGTTCTAAACTCACTAATTGAAAGTAAAAATGATCTATTAAGAATTATAAATATTTCCCGAATAAATGACGGTGACATATTTTTTTTTCTTTTAATACTTTTTTATTTATTGATAGATATTACAATCTGCCACACAGTTGTGGGGAATAGGTAATAGTGATGAATGATCTCATACATACTAAAATAAAATATAATAAATTAAATAAATGAAAAAAAAAAGCCTGAGCCCACTCTATCCCCCACGTGTGAGGGGTAGAGCAGAGCTCAAGAGATCCCAGCGCATCCCTCTCGCTGCATCACTGGTAATGAGCCAGTGGAGGCTGAGCAGACACTCAACTTGAGTGGAGAATCTGACCATTGCCAGAACTCCAATTGTCCATTTTTATTTTAGTAAGTCTCTTGACCACTGCCGTTTCAACCTTCTAGGTGGGCTGTAGGGATGGGTGGAACTAGATAAGGTTTGAACCAAAGGATTAGAATGGTTGGAAAGGTTTATATTTATATGGAAACATTTTTAACAAAGCTGAAATAAAAATAAAAGTTTTATCAGTATGATCTATGAAAATTCGAATCGATTAAAATTCAAATCATCGTTTTATCCCATTAACTTCATCATAATAAATAATTACGTTTAATTTATTGATGAATGTGTGTGCCATATTACAGATATTTAATTAACATAATGTACTTTCATATAAGCCAGCGGAACAATTGTGGTGGAACAATATATTTACAGAGAGCAAAAAAACCAAGCATTGTGTAATTCACAATAGCCATTAGGAGACAAAAGGTAAGATGAATAAACGTTTGTACACAAGCAATTATTCTGTGAAATGGGAAGATTTATTCCATAAAAAAAGAATGTTCTCAAATTGGGCCTGAGACGATGGCTTGATGGAGAGAGAGGTGCTATTGAAATGCAAAGTGACGGGAAACTTCGTTAGTGCAGGTGGAGCCTTCTCTGTTATTGAAAGAAATTCAACTAACCGTTAAGGACTCTTTTAGGGACTCAGGCTCCATCTCTATAATATATGCTAATGGGATATGTTTTATACACTAACCAATTTTATTTTATTATTTATTTATTTTTGTAAACTAACATTTACAGATTTTAAGGAAGATTGTTCGTACACGTATCATTTTAAAATGACTTTGCAAACATTTAACTAATATTATATTATAATACTATATACTAGTACCAGCAGACCCGGCAATTGCTAGACTTAAGTATGTAAATAGTTTAATTGAATCCAATTGAAAATTTTATATAATTAGTTATTTAAAATTAAATTAATGATTGAATTAATTGCTTATTATATATGTTTAGTTTATAGCAGTTGTAGTGGCCAACATATAGTCCAATAATCGAGTACATAAAAATAGGGCTGTTATTAGGGGTATTCATGATGTTGTGTTAAATGTAAAATGTTTTACCATGTTAAATGTTATAACTATAGGATTGTGAGCAGCCCGCCCTATTTGAAGTCATGTTAAATGTTAAATGCATAAGAGCCCCTAGCGGATTTTCTCAGCAACTTGTTTTATAAGCCTTTCAGAGCCTCATGTTATTGTTTACTTCATATTTGATTTAAGTTTCAGTTTTGATTTAAGCAATTTATTACAACATGCCTAGAGTGAGTGAAAAGTGGAATTTGTGTGAAAGTTTAGCTTATTGTGTGTGAGTGTCTTATTGATCTTCAAACTTTTGAGGAAGAGAATGAAGATGAACTAATTGAAAACTGTACTGAAAGTATTTTTCATGTTCTATCATTCAAATATGCAGTTCCATTTCTCAAGGGATCAGTATTAAAATCTACGCACAGGAGATCTTCAGTATTACCAAACTTGGATGAAGATAGGTTTAAATCTCCTTTGAGAGTGAACTACTTTCAATTTGAAACTATTATACAAGAAATCAAAGGTTGTTAAAAAGTTGTTATTATGTCTGTAACCCACTTTTTTAGTATTTATTGTATTAATGAACCCCTTATCCTCCTATCTTAAAAACCTTATGTATTGTTTAAGAATAAAATCACTTATTTTCAGTAATTTCTTTGAAAAATTTTCTAACAAGCATGTTACATGTCAGGTAAAAGTTAATTTAAATAGCTACAAAATGTCACTCCTCCCATGTTTCATTAACTTTAATCATGAGTGGAGCTATTTGTATTTAAAAAACTAGCCATTAAGAATTTAGAAAGCTATAGAGCTATAATTTCAAAACTGGTGAACATAATTTAATAAACTGGAAGATTATTGATTGACCGTGTGTAAAGATGAAAGGAATATGGTCCGGGTGCGGTCAA
>NW_027115321.1:602078-608498 GCF_000696795.3 Halyomorpha halys | reverse complement strand
AACTAACCTGACACAACAAACAAAAATGGTGGCGAGCTCAACCGGTTTATTGTGTGACGTCATTCTCCATTTAACAAACCAAGTAACACACTCTCAGCCACGTTACATGTTATTTCGTTTTACCACGGCAAAATAAGGCAATTTTTTCCCATTTAACATGAGTTTTCCATTTAACGCTTTAACATGTTAAACTAAATATCATGAATACCCCTAATTTGTTAAAAAACAAAACAATTACTCTCGGTTATTATTTATACAACAAATGAACATATGACTTCTTAGTGCCTCATTGGGTGCACACTCATCGCCTCACTACTCACTCGTAATAGCTAACATTACTATGTCGTCTAAAACATTTTTGCGAAGGTGGACGGACGTATGTTTGTCGATCTACCTCCACGAGGACATAAACAATCTACCACAGCCGGAGCCCCATCCATCATCCACGGTGGTATTGAGATATCTTTTTCTCTTTTTGTTGTTTAACCTTAAGATAATATTTGTAATATTTTTAAGTTTAATTAAGTTTTTTTAAATAAATAATTTAATTTTTATCCATTATAGTCTCAACACATTTTATTTTCTTTACAAGTCCGACGTTTCGGCCAATTCGGCCATCCTCAGGGACAATCTATCACTAAACAGCTTTCATTACACCTATGATCCTCAACAATTCAACATACTGACAATATTATTTGTAATTTATCTTACCTTAATACAATTTTTGAACTAAATGATTTAAAAACAGAACTCCATGTAGGCTATTCTGCCCAAGTCAAAAATAACAATTTCTATGAAATGTTGTAATAAATTTTAATAAATTAATGACTGTGATAAATGAATTTTAAATTTTGTTTTAATGTGAAAATTGACTAATTAGGTAATTAGACATAATGTAGGATATGCTTATTAACAAAAAATATACGTTTACCTGATGTTGTAATGTTTCATAGAAATTGTATTAACGTAAGATAAATTATAAATGATATTGTTAAGTATTTTGAATTGTTGAGGATCATAGATGTAATAAAAGCTGTTTGTGATAGATTGTCCATGAGGATGGCCGAATTGGCCAAGACGTCGGGCTTGTAAAGAAAAGAAAATGTGTTGAGACTATAATGGATAAAAATTAAATTATTTATTTGAAAAACATTAACCAGTCTCAAGAAAGTATCAAGATTATAAATATGTTTTTTTTTCGGTTTGCTTATTTCGTTTTACTCTTCATTATGTTCACTTAGTCAAAATATAATAATAACAAAATTCGGCTGTTCATTCATTTTAATTTCATTTATATTCACGTTTAGGCTCGTAAAGGTTCCTGTATGAAACCCTACCCGCCATAACAGCAGTAAATAACGTTGTATAGTAAAAATATAAATTCAGAGTTTATGAACGATTATATGAACACTGGATGTCAGTAGAGAATAAAATCCTTTAAATAAAAAATAAAGATGAAAATTTCTAATTTTTAATTTTTCTGAAAAATTATATTTAAGGGTTTCAAACTACAATAAAAGTGACAATGATTTGCTTATTACAAAAAAAAATTGTTAACCTATTAAATTAAAAAACTAATCATTTCGGGAAATTAGTAATATTTTTTCAAGAGACGAATCTATTAGTATAAAATAGCCATGAAGAAAATGTATACTTTTTCTTTATCAATTTTTTTAATAACCTTTTTCTGAAAGATTCGGAATAGTCTATAAACTTCTCAAGGAAATCCTCAACAATTAGCATAAAGTTTTCATCACAATCACATGAACAGTATTGAAGCGAATAAGGTAGGAACCAACAAATAGTCATTTTTAAATTTTAAGATATTTTTTTAATTAATATTAAATATTAAGATTTTTAAATATTACATAGCATCACAAATGTCGTAAAACAGTGATTGTGATATGTTTTTTCAAAAAAGAATTGCGGTCGATGTGATATAAATTTTTTTTCAAATATAAAGAAACTTGGAAGATAATTCTCAATTGTCCATAAATATTCAGAGTGAGGATAAATTTGAAAGCCAAACTTTTATAATCCACGATTACCTTAAAACTTCCTGTTGTGGAAAAATAATTTCAGGAGACAAAGAGGTACACATGCTTTTAAGTATCTTATTATTATAGGAGGGAGAGAGGAGGAGGTGGATAACTCGACTTTATTTCAAAGCAAAAGTGAAGCCGAAAAAGCCACGCCCACAAAAAGACGGTTTAGGTTGACAATAATAGGTATGTCAGCCATAGTAATCTAAACTTAAACAGAAAACAGTCGGTGATTGGCTAGTAAGCCTCTGCCACGCCCCTGAAAGGCACACAATGCCTGCTTTACTCCTTTCTCTAAGTTTTGACCTATTGGAAACAAGAGAAACACGAAATAACCACCATAATCCATAATACATAAAGTTATAATTTTTTAAAGACCGAAATTCACATACTTTTATCACATTAATAATTATACTTATATGAGAATAACGTTTCGGACTTTTTTCCCCACTATTCAGTTCTTCTATAATAAAAAAAATAATAGAAAATCAACAGTTTTTAGAATAAATTATACATTGAATTTCATATATAATTTAAAAATAAATATTAGTAATTTTAAATATATTTACATGTATAGTTAACTATTTATATTAATTTAAAAATTAATTTTTTTTTATAATATCACAGTTATAGCTAATAATTAGCAAACCGAGGATTTATTAGAGAATTTTCAACAAAATGCATATATAGCATAATCTTGGCAATCCCAAACTCCAGTAATTCGAACTGGCTTTTTCAAATAAAAGTGCCCATGTTCAAAGGACATTTTATAGTGATTACTGTGAAAATGAAAAGTAGAAATTTTTCATAATTCATAATTTACACATATTTTGTTGGAATCAGAAGAAATATTTATTGTTTGATTCTGTAAAACCAATTTAATTAATAGTAAAAATATGGGTAGTATAATTTTTTATTTTATTGCGTTTTAAATAAATCCATACAAAGAGTATTTTTTTATTAATACTATTTAATGGTATAAATATACAATCTTATGATTTTAACAAATTAAATTATCAATTAGCATTACCAATCAAAACTACAGACTGGTGACTAGCGATTTTATAGGACTCTATTAAACAGACTTAATACTTTCTTTAATATGTAGCAATTAGTTTGGGCTACCGAGATTATACTTTATTAAATTTTATTTTCGGGTAATCTGAGATTGTTATAAAAAATAGTCAAGACATCGAAAATTCAATCAGGTTTGCAGCCTAAAGCACATATGGTGGTTCTTTATTAGTTTATAATGTTTTGTTCGTACTGGGTATCAATTAGTCCTGATTTGAAATTTCCGATATGACGAATTTCCTAGAGCACCAGACTCATTAAAGGAAGATAAGGATTAATTGAAACGTGCTTACAGCGGGGTATTGTACAAAGGGCGAACCGCAATCCATTCATAGATCGGTCCGAGAAGATGCTTGCCCTCTACAATGCAGGTATGGATTATGTTTCAACGGTAACAATAACCCAACGACAAAGGATCGGCCGGGACTAAACACAGCTGTCGAGCGGCTATGAAATAACATATCAATCAGAGGCTATTGATCCAAGACGAAGGGGACATTGAGGACGAGGATCGAACCCGCCATTACAACACCCCATTGTTGAGCCCGTTCCTTTGCGTTCTCTGTCATTTCCCTTCGCCAACACCACTCCTCTTTTGCTTTCATTGTCTTCGTCACTACAAAGGCCGGTTAATCTCCCGAACAAAAAAATATAATAAATTTTTCCCGTTTGAAATTTTCTATTTCGGTGGTAAGGATTAAAAGGATACGTGAGGTTTAGCGTGGTGTAACAAAAAAGTTGGAGTTAGGAAATCGTTAATATTTTACCACTGCTTCCTCTCTTTTTTGTGTTTTGAAAATTAAAAAAAAAAAGTAATACTTTTTTATGAATGGAATATGGTCCGGGTACGGTAAAAAAAAACTCAAATAGTAAATAATTATATAATTTTACAGGTTCAATAAAATAGTATAATTATTTACTATTTGAGTTTTTTTTTTACCGCACCCGGACCATATTCCATTCATCTATACACACGGTCAATCAATAATCTTCCAATACTTTTTTAATTTAAAAAAATAATATTATTCGATTACAGGAGATTACAAAGTAGAAAAACGATAGTGCTGAAAAATAATACAAAGGTTACTGCTTTGTATTAAACTGTTTGAAATTATCTTTTCCCAGGCTGGTAACTAAAATCAGTGTAATGCGCGCACTATACCAAATTTTCGTTTGCCATTACCAAGGTTCTACTATCCTTATGTCCAAATATCCGATTCAGAATACAACGATTTGAAATAAGCATTAAAGATAGCTCAATGGTGTCTCCTAAGGACAAATTTAAATATTACAGCACTTAGCTTATACATAAATTAATAAAACATATTTCTAAAACTGATAATGGAACATTCTCGGGTAAAAATTTGTAAAAAATACTGCCTGCAGTGTGTGCTGTCAATGCCAACTCCTCCCTCCTATTAAATACGTCTCCATCACAATCTAACTTCCTCGACAAACTCCTCCTTGAACTGACACGCCAAACTTCAACTTGATCGATCATAACTTGCTGTTTCAAGGAAATATTATTAATCAAGAGATAACAAAGTAAAATTAACGAAAAATCGCTGTGTTAGGGCTAATTCTACTATAAATTAGAGCACTAAACTAACTCTTCAAATTTTGAATTATTTTAAAAACTATTATATCAACAATGAAGCATTTATCAATATCTTAATTCTCCCCATCCAAAAAAAAAAAAAAATTAACTCTTTCATTTTTAAAAATTATTAAATTTAAAATTATTATTGAAATTATCAAATTAAATTTAAATTATTATTATAATAATATGTATTTTTAAATCAACGCTTTAAGTACTAGATTAGTTTTAAAAATACACTATAGACCACTAATTATTTATCAAAATCTTAATTCCCCTCCGAAAAATACCATAAAAATTTAAGTCTTTAAATTTAAATTATTATATTAAATTATCCTAGTTATTTTAAAAATTAACTCTTTACATTTTAGATTATTTTTAAAAATACACTTTTAACCCTAAATCATTTATTGAAATTTGAATTCCTCCCTAATAATGACATTTAAATGTTGTTTACTATAATGATAAATTACCTTTGAAATTGAACTCTTCCTTATAAGTATCTTCTAATTTCAATGCACTGTGTCCTAAATGGTTAATAATTTAGAAATTTTCATTGCATTCCTCTATGCTGTGCATTGAACTCAATTTATCTCCTGACTAAACACTTTTTTTTAAATCTGTTTTATTTATATGTCAACATAATGCTATCTAATATCTCTTATATCAGGTTTAAGATTGACTAGGTCTTTTTATATTTTTTGTTATATAAATAGATTCAAAATATTTTCTGTCTGCTTTGTTTAAAACTTTTTCTTTTATTCATGGCAATTCTTAATTCTGTTTCGACAATACTGTGGAATTAATATTTTTATGTTTTTAGTATTTGTTCTCTGTTGATTTATTCTATTTTTTAAAATTTTGTTACGTCTAACCTATGTAGCAATTGTTCTTATGCTTTTAAGAGTGAATTTTGGAATCCTGCCAGTGAAACAGTAAGATAACTGGGAATTCATCTAGATTAGCGCCTTACCTGGAATCACCATATCAACATCAAACTAACTCAAACTTATGCAAGGTTAGCAATGCTATATCCTATCCTAAACAGAAATTCCAAACTACAACCAGAAACATTTGTTCTTATATTTAAAACAATTCTCAGGCCACTGCTGATGTACGGCTGTGAAGTCTGGTGAGCGGCATCCTTCGCGAAAAGGAAAAAATTTCAATATTTTCAAAATAAAGTTCTAAGAATCGCAATGGATGCTCCTTGATTTGTAAGAAATAGCCAATTTCATCGCGAATTACAAATGGAGTTAATAGAGGATTATATCAAAAGATGGTTCATGAAGTTCCACTCCCAGTTGCCGACAGTTAAAGGAGCAGTGATCTACAACCTGGGAAACCCAACCTCAATCCGATGACTGAAGCACAGACTGCTGCAGGACATTTTTTTATAAGTTCTATATTTATTAATTCATTAGTTACACCACCTTATGATTATTATGTATTTATTTATTTTTCTTCCCTCGTCTCTTTTTCAAATTAACTTGTTTCTTTTTCCCATTAGAGGGCAATTGTTAGTTTTGTTAAGTGTACAAATATCATTATTTTTTGTTATTAATTTTACTTTTCTCTTTTATTAAGAATCGTTATTCTTATCTATTTATTTTATTTTTTTTTTCTTTTAATTATAACATTCTATATAGTTAAGGGTGTCTTTTGTACGAGACTATATCCCCTCCCATAATCAACTGTTAAAAAACA
>NW_027115321.1:591220-601449 GCF_000696795.3 Halyomorpha halys | reverse complement strand
AATATTGGTTTTTTGCCACATCTAGGCACCTTTTAGATCTGGTATAAAATAAAATACAGTGCATTTTACAAATAGCATTTTGCCTGTTTTCTTTTTTTATTTTATCTTTCTAATTTTATTGTAAATTATCTAATTTGTTATTATCTAATATGTTATCTAATAATATAAATTATCTAACATGTTATAGCATTTATACATATATACATTTATATAGCATTTATATGTCATTATTATACAATTTTTAGCAAAATAAATCTATGGAACTTAAGTTGTAAGATTACAACTAATAATTTATTTTGTTTTTATCGGTCTCCATGGAGATATATAATAACAAATACAGCGTAGCTTCAATGCCCCGTATAGTGAATTATCAGCAAATAAATATAAATATAGTCATAATGAATTAACTTGTGGAACTTTGCTGGTGACAGCGGTACAAGTTTGAAGTCGCAACATCAACATGGATGGTAGAGTGCCGCTAAATATTTACCCGGTCGGATGTGGCTGCCATTCCACAATGTCACCTTGGTATTAATCAATCTCGCCGGAGCCCGATCGGGACCACCTGAGCAAACATCCTCTCAGAGATATCGCGTCTCACTACTTACCCAAGGGATAGCCCTTTTTAGCTACTGCCGTTAATAAAACTTTATGCCAAGAGATAGCGAGTGAAAAAACTCCAAAAAATATATAGAAAAATCAAAGAAAGCATTATACTTCATCATCATACAATCAATATTTCCTGATGACAAGTCACTTAAAAACATATTTTATTACTGTGAAAATATATCTGCCACACATAAGGGTTAGCGGTGTGAGAGTTGTAAGCATACCTTCATACCACATTATAGGGGTATTCATGATGTTGTGTTAAATGTTATATGTTTTACCATGTTAAATGTTATAACTATAGGATTGTGAGCAGCCCTATTTGAAGTCATGTTAAACGTTAAATGCATAAGAGTCCCTAGCGGATTTTCTCAGCAACTTGTTGTATAAGCCTTTATGTTTATAACCTTCCTTCCAGACCCTCATGTTATTGTTTACTTCAGTTTTGATTTAAGTAATTAATTAAAACATGCCTAGAGTGAGTGAAAAGTGGAATTTGTGTGAATGTTTAGCTTATAAGTGTCTTATTGATCTTCAAACTTGTGAAGAAGAGAATGAAGATGAGCTAATTGACAACTGTATTGAAAGTCACAACAACTAATATGGCGGCGATCTCAACTGGTCTATTGTGTGACGTCATTCTCGATTTAACTGACCAAGTAACAGACTCTCAGCCATGTTAAATGTTATTCGTTTTACCACGGCAAAAGAAGGCCATTTTTTTCGATTTAACACGAGTTTTTCCATTTAACACGCTTTAACATAGAT
Source organism: Halyomorpha halys (assembly GCF_000696795.3). NCBI lineage: Eukaryota > Metazoa > Arthropoda > Insecta > Hemiptera > Pentatomidae > Halyomorpha > Halyomorpha halys. The sequence continues at coordinate 600,072 of NW_027115321.1, read as the reverse complement.
CATGAATACCCCTTATATATATATTAAAGAAAAAGAAATAACTAAATAATAATTTAAAAAAAATTAAATTAATCTGTACCTCTACAACCCAAAAAGGGTGAGGAGTGCAGTACTTTGCATGGAAGTACTGTTACTAGACCAACTGTTGTACCAGGAGGTGATTTGCTCAGAATCACTCTCAACCGCTAAATTTATCCCCAATAAAGGTTGACCTCTTTATGAGGCTAGATGGACCACAAAGGGCAATCGAACCCACAAAGTTGACTCATAATTACGGTAACAAAATAAATAATTAATATCCGTCACAGCCGGATTCGAATCCGGGTACATGGAATTAGTAGCACAGTGCAACTGAACCGCTCCCAAATAAAAAAGTATTTTTAATATATTAATAAAAATAATACACGTACAATATAAAGAAAAAATGTGTTAATCAGCACAAACATCAAAAAAAATATTTCCAAAATAATAGACTAATATTTTTTTTAAAGTAAAAAGTCAAATTCATTTTCAGAGTACTAAAAACATTAAAGACGAATAGTCATAGAAATAAAAAATATCTAGTACTTGGATTGCTTTATAAATTTGGCGACGTGCGAAACATAAATTTTCTATGCCGGTAATATATTTTTGATTTGTATGAAAATTCTTAATCATTATTTTTTGTAGAACGCGAATCATACTTGCATTTTACTAAAAAAATATTTTGGGTAATTTTACTAAAATCTCTTTGTTTTGTGATTTTGTATACATTCCAAATGATTAGGCACGATTGTGCATAATATGCACGAAATATATAAATCCTATAGTTCTGAATTATTTCACATTTCTATAAAATGGGTACAGTATGGAAACAATTTAGACCGGCTAATCTAGCAAAGTGGGGTTATATATTTTCATAGGAAGAAGCAAAGCCAATATTGGTTTTTTGCCACATCTAGGCACCTTTTAGTACGAATTTACATAGGAATCCAAGAACAATTTGTTTTCTGGAAACGCATTACATTGAGAAATCGATTTTTTTTTATTACAAAAAATAAATCCGCATGTTTAACAAAAACTTAGAAGTGGTTTAGGTCCCTTATAACTAAACTAAATATAACAACAAATAAAGAAAAGGTAAGTAAAAAAAAAAAGGATAAACAAAAATCCTCCTAAAAATTTATATATTGTTTCTTTCTATGGAGATTTGTATTTAAATCTTTAAGAGGATAATAAAAACAATTCTGACTGATTTTTGGTCCTCATCACTGTGAGCTTCTTTCAGATTTTGTAATATTTTATACTCATTTAATACATTAATATTTCTTATATTTTATCACAAAACAAAAACCTCATCGATTTGTACATAATGATCTTTGAAACCATACTGTGTTATTTTAATCAAAGATATAAAACATATATATGATTGACTTCTTGACTCCTAGGACACAAAGCCAAGGACACTCTGTGTATGTCAAATATTTTCCAATCTAATATTTTATTGAAATCGACGTTCCCATGCTCGGACATATCAATAGTGAGTCTGCCAAGGTTCTGGAACAGTGTTGGTTACAATAGTGTTTGGATTCCATGAAGTCCAGAAGAAAGATATTATTGATGTGATGTTATATAGAACATTTAAAATCGGACTGAAGCGATCAAACACGTTCTAAAATATTTGTGCTTTTTCAGTGTTCCTATCAATCCATATGCACAGATCTGATGTACCACCGTAGTTTCCCTAACTAAAAGTTTATTTACAATTAAAATTCGAAAGGCCCTACTTACTAGTCTAAATGGTTGGGTGAATCTAATGTTTGTTGTATCAGGTGTTCAACATTAGTCATTGGTCCGTTGGGAATATTGTAGTTTGTCCTATATTTATATATAACATAACAAAGGATAAAAGTAACACTTTCATTTTAATTCATTGGTTTTAATTCACTTATTGTATATAAAACTTAACATTATGTATATTTTAACATGTATTTATGCAAATACAAATACGGAACATAAATACTAAGGCTGTTTCCTGCAGATCTGTTTTCCGACCGCTTGGATGTTCGGGATGGCAAAGGACCTGGGACAATTCAAATAAAAACAGGGTTCGGTTGAGTAAACAGGACCGTGACAGACCACTGAGTAATGACTTCGTTAAAACTTTAATGAGATGGGATACGACTCAGTCGTCACCACAATTTACCATACGCTAATCCTTTATTTATTTATTATTTTGTTTCCCTGATCAACTTTGCTCAGTATTAAAATGAACCTGAGATTAAGTTTTTATATACTTAAAATACCAAATTAAAATTAATTCCAATAAATCCCACCAAATCACATTTACCCTTCGTCGTAAACCCATGACCTCTTGCCCTACAGTATCCTTTAATAATACCCCACTTATTCCTGTCGAACAGATCCGTTACTTTGGACTACATTTCGATAAACGACTTACATGGAATCCTCATACAAGACTAAAAAGACAAGAAACTGGTCGTCAATTCCGACTATTACAACATTTATTAGACAAACGGTCTAAATTGCCAATCCATTACAAAATACTAATCTACATGAATAACAGTCATGTCTGGTCAAGGCCTATCTGGACATACGGAGTTGAGCTATGGGGCTCCACTAAACCATCAAATTTCTCCCAAATCCAATCCTCACAGTCCAGAATCCTTCGTGAAATCCTTAATGCTCCTTACTTTGTCACAAATCAAGTAATCCATTAGGACCTCAATGTTCCATATGTTGCCGATTTGGCCAGAACCAAATACCATTCTTTCCATGATAAACTTCTCAACCACCCAAATCCACTAGTTTCTAACTTGGCTTCTCCTTCATTATCTAATAATCCTCCTAGGCGTCTGAAAAGAAGATGGTCTAGAGAACTTCTCTAGAAATGTTATTGGAGTTCTGTCAGTGGGTACTTTCTCCACATGTTTGTATCATGTCACTATGAATGTAATAAATAAATTATTTTAAAAAAATCAATAAGGATTATTTCCAATCTCTTGAACGGAAAAGTTTCTTAATAAATCGATTTTTATTAGGCATTATGAAATAGTATATACAGAAAACTATATATACATTGAATTCTTGCTAATCCAAAATAATTAAAAACAATGGAGATTTGGATTAGTGAAGAATTTTTAAAAAACATCAATGTATAACTAACAAATCAATTTTTAAAACAAAAATTATTAATTTATTTAAATAAATTTATTTTTACAATGATTAATCATTGTTCAAGAATTTATATTTTAACTATTATTGTTGTTTAATAATCTAAAATTCTCTAGACACCTGATAATGACTCACATTAAAGTGCACGGTCTCCCATTTGGTCAAAGATGGTGAATCAAACACCGGCCAGGAAGTAAAACCAACACGAACGCTTTAATCAGTGTGAATGCCTTGTTAGGCTATGTGGACTCCTGAGGGTTCTGAACCCACAGGGTTGACTCACGGCTACAGTAACAGAATAAATAATTATCTGTCACAGCCGGATTCCCACTCGGGGTGTTTGGAATTAGTAGCATGTACCTTATAAATAAAATTAATTTGTAAATTACCACAAACACTAAAACATCCTTCTAAAAGAAATTTTGTGGTAATAACTTAAATCAGTTTTTAAAATACAAAAACAAAACACTAAATACGAATTTCCAAAGAAATAAAAAAATATGTAGTACTTTGCTCACTTCCGGTCACGAAATATGTTTTTAATTTATATAAAATGACAGAATGTATTGCTCTGTATGTATACTGTAATACCGAATGTATTGCTCACGAACGACATCGGTTGTCTTCAGATTTACAGGAGATGTTGAGCGAAGATCCCACAACAATAACAAAACTTTTTCACTTTCTAAAAATCATTAATATTTATGATCACATATAGTCTAACTAATTTTAATTGTAAATTTGTAAATTATAATGATTACATTACACATAATGTAACTTGTAATAGTAATTGTAATTGTAAATTGTAATGTAATGTAATGTAACTTGCAATAGTAATTGTTAATTTTTAACCTTCTCACTTTTTAATTAGATGTAACTTTCTCACTTTGTTACTTTGTAAATATGTCAATAGTAATCTACTAATTTTGTAAATTCAGTGTAAATGACCCTAGTGGTCGAAACACTTAAATAAATAAACAAATAAATAATAAATATAAAATAACAGAGTACCCCATTTTACAAATTGATTGTTTAACTTAGTTTCTTTAAAATAAAGGAATTACGGCTGGTTTGGATATTTTATTCTTAATAAAAAATTTTTTTCAGAAACATTAATAAGTACATTAATTATTAAATTACTTTGAGAGATACCCTTATACACAATTTTTTTATCTAATACTTATTACTTGTGGACTATGACTTATTTACTGATAAAAATAAACTTATGGAAAAACAATGTTATTTATATATAACACAGATTGTGCGTTGAAAATGTTAAACCAGTGTACGTTTAGCTTGCTTATCTTTATGTCTATTGGCCATTGTTATTTGAAAATAACTAATTTATATAATATAGTATAACTACATATTTGAGTTATTAAAAAAATAAAATCTATACCGCTACAATCCATGAAGGATTAAGGGTACAGTACTTGTAGACCAAGGAACCTCCTTGTACTACCGTAGGTCTACAAGTACTACAAGGTCGGGCGTGATTCTGATCAAATAACCGATCTGACTTAATCACGCTCGGCCGCCAGATTTTTACACAATTAAGGGTACCTAATTTATGAGACTGGATGGAACCCAGAACCCACAGGATTGACTTATAGCTACAGTAAACAATTATCTTAACAATTGCCCAGCCGGATTTGATCCTGGGTCCTAGGAGTAAGTAGCATCATGCCTTACCACAGTGCCACTGCGTTCCCCATCATTTTTAATAGTAAGGGTAAAATTGCAACAAGTTATAAATTAGTTTGTTTATGTATTCATGAATGACGAAATATGGAATGCGCACTAGATGTTCTAAGTTAATATCAATTGTTGTTAACTATTCAATTGTTTTAGAAAACTAGTATTTTCTTAATTATACTATTTAATTAATGAAGCTCAACATAGAAGGCATATGCTACGATAGACACATTTATACAGGATTAATTTATCTCTATTACATAGTTTGAATTTTCAATTAAATTAGGTTTGTCCCTTTGTTCTGAAAGGGCGTTCAACAGCCTGGTCATCAATGCCCGTTGGTTGTTGGTTTTGGTAAGGTCTAGTTGTTCCAGAGTCATGCCTATGGTATGGTGTGCGGGTCTGCACCACTGGTGAGGTTTGAGTTATTATATTATAATTTGTTTAATAATCAACAGATTGTAACGATAGTGGTGAAAGGATGTTGAAAAGTATATAATTTTAAAAAATAAGACAAGATAAATGGATAATTATGATAATTAAATGTCGATTATTAAATTAGTCTTATGAATGAATTTAATTCACTACTATCGTATATATATAACTATCGTAATAACGGATTCGTCGTTTCACAAGCCCTAATGTTGTTTTTACTGAAACGAAATTAAATTAATTAATAACTATTATGTTTTATATTTTCACTTGAAATTATGAATTTATTTTTAATTAGGTTTTTATGTTTATGACATCAATTTCGGACGTTATTAAGTGAACCAGATGTACTTGCTAATGATCTAAAGTAAATGAAGTGAATGAAACCGCTGTTGATAATATATAAAACCAAAAAAAAAAAAAAAACGTAGTAAGTAATCCTAGGCCACGTTAATATCTTATCATATTTATAAAAAAAAAAAAAATTAAGTAGAATCGGTAAAAAAATAAACTAAAATCTAAAAGCCGTGTATAGAACAAAACATGTAAAGCCTTGTGAATGTTAGGCAGAATTGCCCCCAAACCCAAGTTGCTGCCAAAGTATCTCTTATAGGACCTCGTAAAAAGTAATCGTTTTCACATTAAATAGCATACGAGTTTATAGGCCATTGGAGACTGTTGCATGAATAAAACTGATGTAAACCCTTAAATAAAATATAAAATCTCCTTGTTTATTATTTATTGTTTAAGAAATTAAAAATCTACTTATGTCATGCATAACTCAATAGGGTATCTGACTTATAAAAAACATTGAAATAATGTTCATATTATTGTCAATCAATTCAGAAACCCAATCATACGTTTTAATTAATATAGATACAATAGTAGTTTTTAGTTTAAGTTTTAAAAACTAATATTTTTAATTTTTGTACCAACAGAAGAATGACGCAACTATGAATTAAATTTTCAATGAACCTATTATTTTGTATTCAACATAAATTTCCATATCGTTTTCTAACTGGAACGTAAAATCATTACATTTTTATTTATAATTCAAAAAACTATCTTGAGACTAGTTAATGTTGTTTAAATAAATAATTTAATTTTTATCCATTATAGTCTCAACACATTTTATTTTTCTTTACACGTCCGACGTTTCGGCCAGTTCGGCCATCCTCAGGGACAATACAGTTTTTCATAAATTAATTTTACTTAATATCTCTGCATAGTGTTGGTTCAATTTTCTTGTGTCTGTTTTGAAATTTACTATATAATTAATATGAAAATTAACGAAAATATAGTTATAATAAATAATTTTATTTCTTGACCTGAGAAGGGAGAGGTTATAAGCATTGTTGTGATAAATTTTAACAAATAAGTGACTGTGATAAAGAATTTCAATGTGAGAATTGACTAATTAGGTAATTAGATATCATGAAGGATATGCTTATTAACAAAAAAATATATGTTTACCTAATATTTTAATGTTTCATAGAGAAATTGTTGCAGAATGGCCTGTATAAGGTTGTGTTTTTAAATTATTTAGTTCAAAAATTGTATTAAGGCAAGATAAATTATAAATAATATTATTAAGTATTTTGAATTGTTGAGGATCATAGTTCTAATAAAAGCTGTTTTGTGATAGATTGTCCCTGAGGATGGCCGAATTAGCCGAAACGTCTAATAATATAAAATAAAACGTTTTGAGACTATAATGGACAAAATTTAAATTACAATATTAGTTACCTTAGATAAACATTCGGTATAAAAATAACCTCGAATGAACTTTTTATTAATATTCAATAATATTTAAATCTTTATTTACATAACAATGCATATAGTAAATTTGATGTAAAATCATCATGACATGATACAGGCGTGTAGAGAAACTACCCATAGAACACAAATAATAATAATTTAACAATAATAAAAAAAATTAATTTAATAATAATAATTAAAAAAAAGAAGTAGTGATCACCCGCCTCAGAATAGGACATACCCGTTTGACACGCATCCATCTCATAACAGGAGAGGCCCCTCCAAAATATTCGAAATGTAATAGTAATCTGACCGTCAAACACATTTTTGAAGAATGTCATCACTACACATTAACTCTGAACCAGTTAGGGGTACCAACAAATGTTCTAGTGGCGTTGAGAAACGACGAATCCGTAATAGAAAGAGTCATTAAATTCATCCATCAGACTAACTTAATAACCAGCATTTAATTATTATAATTATCTATTTATCTTGCCTTATTTTTAAAATTAGAACAGTTACTTATCTGCTTTTCATCATCCTTTCCACTATCGTAACGATTATTAAACAAATTGTAATTGCCTAGCTAGATAATATTTCAAATCTCACGGAAATGAGTCCCACTGGTGCGGATCAGTACACCATACCAAAGCTATGACTGTGGAACAACTAGGCCTTACCAAAACCGACAACCAACGGGCGTTGATGATCAGGCTGTTAAACGCCCTTTCAAACAAATAATAATTTGTAATAACTTTAAAAGGTCTTGAGGCCATCTTCTTTTCAGATGCTTCTGAGGATTGTCTGGAATGGAAGAGGAAGCAAAGTTAGAAACTAGTGGGTTTGGATGGTTAGGGAGTTTATAATGGGAGGAATGATATCTGGTTCAAGCTAGATCGGTTACATATGGAACATTGAGGTTTTTATGGATTATATTATCTGTGTAATTGATCGGAGCATTAAGAATATGAGAGAAATTCAAAGGTTTAGTGGAGCCCTAACGCTAGACTACGTATGTTCAGATAGGCCTTAATATAACCATGTAGATCAGTCTTTTATAATGGACTCTGATGAACTTAAAGTTTGTATCTTAAATTATACGTTCGTCGAAGTGATCTTTCCATAAGGTAATCAATTATTTAGATTCGATAATAATTTTGTATTCTTCCTAACAAGCTTTAACCAAATGCTTCTAGTTTTGACATCCTTTGAAAATTGGATAAATAACTTTTGTATTGTCTTTGTTGTAGTGATTTTTAAGTTTACTGGACAAGAACTAAATATAAATCCTAATAAGGTGTAGATAGTTGACCGTAGATTAATGATTGGAGAAGTTTGTCGGGGGGGTGCGGTCAGCAAAGAACAACATAAATAAACAAAACCATCTTTATTTATTTTATGCCGACGTTTCGACCTGAGTTTCAGGTCTTCATCAGGGCTATAGAACAAAAGAGATAACAACAACGTTTAGAGAAACATGCAATTGAAAAGGAATAGTATACAAAAAAATTTAGAATTATACAAAATATTGAATTAAATCATAAATGATAAAAATTGATAACTGATAATTGAATTATAAAAAAAAAATTTAATTGATTGATAATCGTGGAATTGGATGGTAGTTGATTGAAAAAAAGTGACAGATAAAATATAATATCATGTAGGTAAGAAGATATGTATAATGTGTCTAGAAAACTGAAAAAATAAATAAATAAATTGAATCTACAAATTGAACACTATGACAGACAATGAAAAATAGTGAGTGGCTTATATCTGAATTACAGTGTGAGTAT
>NW_027115321.1:586423-590876 GCF_000696795.3 Halyomorpha halys | reverse complement strand
TTTACATTTTAGATTATTTTTAAACTCCCTAACCACCCAAACCCACTAGTTTCAAACCTTGCTTCCTCTTCCATTCCAGACAATCCTCAGAGGCATCTGAAAAGAAGATGGCCTCGAGACCTTTTAAAGTTATTAAAAATTATTATTTGTTTGTTAGTTTGAAAGGGCGTTTAACAGCCTGATCATCAATAACATTTAACAGTCTGATGAAGACCTGAAATTCAGGTCGAAACGTCGGCATAAAATAAATAAATATGGTTTTGTTTATTTATGTCGTTCTTCGCTGACCGCACCCCCCGACAAACTTCTCCAAATCCTAATAGACAATTGCCTAAATAAAAAACTGAATAAACGAAATAAATTAAAATATCGCTGCTCTCAATATTGTAGATACATTTTTTGTCTATCTTTAAAGTATTTCTTTTTTTTTTTTTTGTGATTATTGTGCTTAAACGATTTTAAAAAGTTACTTTATGGCAGACCAAAACACACCTTAAACTTCCAATAGATTTCCTTCTTAACATCCTGCATTAATGCTCCTTAATTTGTCACAAATCAAGTCATTCATCAGGACCTCAATGTCCCATATGTTGCCGATTTGGGCAGAACCTGATACCGTTCCTTCCATAATAAACTTCTCAACCACCCAAATCCACTTGTTTCTAACCTGGCTTCTCCTTCATTACCTAATAATCCTCCTAGGCGTCTGGAAAGAAGATGGCCTCGAGATCTTCTCCTCTAGAAATGTTATTGGAGTTCTATCAGTAGGTAGATTCTCCACATGTTTTTATCATGTCACTATGTCATCTACAGCAAATTTACTTGTATAAATGTGTATACAGTTGTAAATAACAATAAATAAATTATAAAAAAAAAAACAAAAAACATCCTGCATTCTGAGGATTAATGATTTGTTTAATATTATTTGAAAATAATTTAAATCTAGGAAAAAAAAGGTCCTAAGTTTTACAATTAATCTTTATACTTTGTCATCACAATTAGTAGCGCAAGCAGCCCGCCCTTGAACCCAAGGGTAACTAATCAGGGAATAACAGATGTGCTCTGTGGAATACTGAACCGAGGATTGAAGACAAATCACTCCCAGAACATGACTCCACTCACAACCACAAGTCATTAGTTATCGTGAAGATGTGTAGATCCTCATGTTGCATTAACATAGGGAACTACAGTGAATATATATCTGTATGTATTTCATGCTTAAAATTTAATACGCTTAAAATAATAATTTTAATAATATTAAAAAAAGTGAAAAGATATTTAGAAAAAAATCGTACATTTATACAAAACTACCTGTCGCCAATAGGTACTATGTAAACAACCAGACTTGGAAATGCTTAGCTATTGCAAGATTTAAGGATTTATATAAAATAACTGAACGCAATTGAAAGCTTGATATGAATTAATATATTAAGTATATTTAAGTAATTAAGTATATAACATAAATTTAACCTATATATGTGCTAATGAGTATTGAATTGTTTTTATTATGTTTTGTAGGCTTTATTGGTAAATTGTGTTCATTTTACTACATTACCCAATTTATTTATATCTAATACTGATGTAGAGGAAGGCTGTGCCCTGTATATTACAAAATGAAATTCTTAAAAGGATATGAATAAGACAAAAAATATGTTGGTGTTTTATTGAATTGGTGAAGTCAGTTTTGATTACTGCTTTATTATATTTTTAGTTCATTACAATGATCTTCAATATACCATATTTTTATCATCCCTATTTGCATGTGAACAAACCCATCCCTCATGTGTCATGGTTGACATCATTTCAATTGTGAAAATATGACAAGATTGTAAAGGTGGAATGAATATGGGACAATTGTCCCGAAACGTTGTACATCAATGAAGAAAAACATAAAGTAAATTATATTCATCTCTGGAAGTTTTTTAACCTCAAAAAGTTATGGAAATTAAGAACAATTATGTGTCATATAGTCCTCTGAAGGTAATTGGGGGATGTGTTTGTTCACATGCCAATTAGAGTGATAAAAAACATGGTATATTGAAAACCATTGTAATGAACTAAAACTGTAATAAAACAGTAACCAAAGCTGACTTCACCTATTCAATAAAACGAACATGATTGGCTTTAAAAAAAAAAAAAAATTTTTGGCTTATTTACCTCGAAGTCTCATTATTTTTTAAAATAATTTTTTGTGGAAATATCGCTTACGGGAATATTACCAATATTTTTTTCCCTACTCTTTATGTTAACCGTGAAAAAAAATATACTTTCTAAGATGAAAAGATATATACTTCCTTTATATATATACAATATGTATATATGTATAAGTTAAGTATTGGCGAAAGCAAAATGTCAAAAAAGAGAAGAAGGAATAAGATCTAACTCGCTTGTACTGCTGTAAAACACTAACTTTATTGTTTTCGTTACATCGCTTATATACTCTCGATCAGCTGATCCCCTCAGTCAGCTGACATCGAAATAACAGCTGACTCATACCGTAACTTATATGTATATGTGTATATGTTTTTTTTTTTTGTTTTTTTTACGAGGGTCGGTGGAAATCTTCAAAAGACACGGATAGGCCCGTACTTATCCGTGTGTGGGATTCTTACCCACTAAAACCACCGCCCTACACCTGTTTCTCACCCTCCACGGGACCGCCGCTAGGCATTACATCATGGGGGTGATTGGCTGAGTGCCGCCTCATCTTATATGTGTATATGTGTATAATATGTATATTCCTTTATGTATATAATATGTATCATATATAATTTATATTATATACATGGTCCCCACTTAACTCAGCAAAGATGGGATTGTATATTCTTAGAAGTAAAAAAATGTATAATTTTCCTAATTAATAAGATTTACAGTTAATAAGAAGCAAGGCAAAACGCTGACGGAACGCAAACAAGTGCTTAGAGCGGGCGTCTTTACCTCCTTTACCATTTTTAGTCTTTTCAGACCGCTGGAGAAAAATACAATCGACAATATTAGTCTTTAGGTACTTGTGTAGATGACGGGCGACCACAAGAGCTGTTCTTGATGGATATGAGAAACGCTGCACTGTAACGTTTCTTATCATTGCTATGTTTACTTGGTTTCTATCATTTTAATCGAATAATAAAAAGGTTGGGAAGATATATAATATGGTTACTAGTTTCTTCTCGTTAAATATACATGAGAATAAATATATACATTTGTCTTAAACTGGATTTAGTGAATGACACAATTCCTCCTCATTAAAATACAATAATTTATTTCATATCATCAGCAACGTTTCGGGAGATTTCCTCCATCTTCAGGCTGCTAAAAAAACAATTTCACAAAACCATAAACATGGGCTTACAACAACACTAATATATCATACACACTCAAAGAACTATTTATAAACTATTTACTTGATAACAAAAACCTATATATAACATATAATTTTCCCCTTTATTGTCATTCTTGCTAATATATAATAATATTAATATCATTTAATGAATAAAACTTGTTACTAGTCATACATTTTAGGAGAATAATTACCTTCCTGAAGGTTATCTTCCATTATGATAACAACCATAAATAGACTATAAAATAATTTTCTCCTACCTCCATTACCACAAAGATGAACAATGAAAGCTAAAATTAACAATTTTTCAAAAACCATTACTATGCTATTTATTATATAAAATTATTTTCTTTTATAATTATAAACACTTTGACTGAATTAATACTATATTATATAAAAAACAACATAAAAAAATTAAAACGCTAATTTATTTATAATATCCATATAATGTGTGCCTAAAGTTTTTGTATCAGTTTTATAATTGATTGCTTTGTCAATGTTTTTTGTAATATGTACTGATTCAATTATTTTTCTATTCCTACTATTCTTGACAATATCTAAAATTTCTGGATTGTTAAAATCAAATTGACGTTTATATTTAATACTATGTTGTACCAATGCTGTAGTTCTGATATTTTTACAATTGATCTTATGTTGATCAATTCTTGTTTTTAATTTTTTAGATGTTTCACCTCTGTATAAACATAAATAAAAAGTTTGGGAAGATATATAATATGGTTATATAGTTCCCCTTATTTTCTTCTCGATAAATATATATGAGAATAAATATATACATTTATCTGTAGGAGTGGGTAGCTCATTGGTAAGGCACTGTGCTATTGACACCAAGGACCCGGGATTGAATTCGGCAGTGGCATATACTTATTTTCAGTTTCCCTGTAGGTTTGAGTCAGCCCTGTGGCTGCGTGTGCCCTCCGGGGGGCCTCATGAAGTGGTACCTTTAATTGGATCAAAATTTCTCGGTCGAGCGTAATTCTGGTAAAATCACCTCCTTGCACATCTGTTGTTCCAGTAACAGCACTTCCTCACAAAGTATTGAACCCCTAAATCCTTCGCCCACGAAGCGGAAGTGGAACAAATTTAATTTTATATATA
>NW_027115321.1:573956-586373 GCF_000696795.3 Halyomorpha halys | reverse complement strand
AGGACGCAATCAAGAATTAAATGGCCCAGAGAGAAGGGAGATATGAGCGGGCTTATGGTCCCATTGATCAGTTAATGGGCCTTGAACTCGATAATTAACTAATGGTCGATTCATTATTACAAACGGCTCAACAATAATGAACATCCTCATTTCAACGCCATATTAAGTATTCTACAACATCCACAGTATCCTACGTCCAGCCAAACGGAGCAAGATGTAACTTTTTACAGCTTTCATATTGATGATAATTAAAATCTATCAACACTGCCAATTCCTTTTTTCACTTTCACTTTATATGAAATATTTCGTATATACGAATACGTTCAATAGTTCTCAAGATATAGCTTTTTAAAAAGCAATATTTCTTAAAAATCAACTGAAAGATTAGTAGTTAGTTAATTTATTTTGAGAAATCTATATCTCAGAAACTATGTGACGTATAGATGTCTAAAAGCCCTTAAATTAAAGCTAGTTTATCGCACTGTAAAGTAGTTTATGACATTTACCTTAGTAGGAATAGTAGTTTTCATGATTTTTCCTAAAATAAATTGATTCATTGTTGTTTGGACAATAAGTTTGAGTTTTTAAAAACTTTCAGAAACCATTAGACGTACAGATGTCTGCCAGAACTCTAATTAAAGTTATAACGTTTATCATTGTAGGAGTAATAGTTTTTATGATATTTGACAAAGTCAATTCACAAACTGTTAATTTCTAGTTGTTCGTATAAAATGTTTGATTTTTGAAAAAAATATATCTGTAGATCCATAAGACGCAAATATGTCTGTCAGCACTTAAAACAAAGGAAATTTAACTTACTCTAAAGTACTTTATGACACTTATCTTCGTAGGGATAGTAGTTTTTATAATATTCACATATGAGTATAAATTTGGTTATTGAAAATTTGTCTGAAAAACTATGAATCGATTTATTTTAGCAAATATCATGAAAACTATTTCTCCTACGACGATAAACATATCCCATTAAACTAGCTTTAATTTGAGTGCTAATAGACATCTGAACGTCAATTGGTTTTTGAGATATAGATTTTTTCAAAATAAATTCACATCTGATCGTTCAGTACGTTCTATACAAAATTTTTATCAAATATAGCTTTTTAAAAAGCTATACTCGAGAACTATTGAACGTAAATAGTTCTATTAGGACTTACAGTTTAGCAAATTTACTCTACTTTAAAAGATGTTCTCTTAGATTTTCTATTGTTATTGGTAGTTTTAAAGATATAGAGCTCCAAATAAAAAAAATAATTATTTTTATCGTTTTTCAAAAGCCTCATCGATTTTGATTAGCAATAATACATAGTTTTCATTAAAATAATAAAAAATTGGGGTGAAAAAATTTACTTTTTTTTCCTCTTGGGCTCTTGTACGATTAGAATTATGTAGGTTCTCAGAAGTGGGAATCCGATGAGAAGTAGTCCCAATCCAACCACGTTCCGGAGACTTGCTCAAAGATCTTCTCCCGCCTCCTATTCCAGGCTTCCCTTTTCATCCCTCTTGCTACGAGTGCCCATAAATCATATTCCTCTTGGACCATCTCCGTCTCCCGTCAGCCCTATTATAAGATCCCTTCCTATTGTAGTGTGACGGCCTTCCTATGATTGGATCTCAGTACCATTCTTAGAGATGTAATTTTTCAGCATGTCTGTAGCTTTCCTAAATTATTTCCCATTGTCTGACGTTTCCTCGGTTATTGCAGAAGAATATGCGTGGTTTAGTGAAAAAAATATGGAACAGTTCACTGAAATTTACATTCTGTTCATTCAAAGCAAAAATGTTATATAATCAACGTTGAAAGTAAAAATGATTTTATGGAGCCAGGAACTCTGTCAACTAGCTTCGATATCGGTTAGGTGAAATTAAAAGGGAAAACCGCACTAAGTAATCTCTAATTTTATATCTTTCTTCTTATTTCCTTATGTTAATCATTTAATCCTTAAATATTATATACATGGTTCATAATAATGAAAATAATTACAATAATCCATAATGGTTAATTATTTCAAATTAAGTCACAGTTGTTTTATGTATATAAGAACTGATATTAAAGACCACATAATTATTTACTCATTTACCAAATTTCATCAAAATTGTTATCGCTATTTCTGAGAAGATCCTTTTTAAAAAATTCTCAAATTATGTAGAATATGGTCAGAAGTGCGATAAAAAAAAAAATAAATAAATAAAACTTTTATTTTTTGTTGCTATAAAAATTTTGTGTTTTAGGGTTTCTCAAAGTACGGAAAACTAATATCACCTATTATATCACCATCCAGCATCGTTATATGAACTATAATACATCATATCATTTTTATACTATATTAGTATATTAACGATTGGCCGTATTATTTCAAATTATGTAGAATATGGTTAGGAGTGCGCTAAAAAAAACTTTTATTTTCTGTTGCTATAAAAATTTGTATTTTAGGGTTTCTCCAAGTGCGGACAACGGATATCATCTATTATATCACCATACATCACCATTATATCAACTATAATACATCATATAATTTTTATACTACATTAGTATATTCATGATTGACCGTATTATTTCAAACTATGTAGAAGATAGGAGTGCATTAAGGGAAGACCATTAAGTGGCACTTCTAGCAAGTCAATTTTTATTTTAAAAAGTCGTGGTAAGGTTTCAGAAACACACGTGTTCTAAATATCTAATTTTAATTTCGCATTTTATTTTTATTTGAAGTTAGCCTGTTCGCAAACACACTTGTAATGTATTCAAATTGCAAGATTAATTAATATTGTAAAGTCTAGTGTATTAGTAGCTAAGTTAAGTTTAAAAACTGAGTATTGAGAAGTGATATTTCTCTCTCTCTCTCTGCCACGACCAGCTGAGTGCAAGTACGTACACGTAATTGTTCACTTTTGGACATAGATAACAATTGTATGTATTTTCATTGTAGGTTAGATTGTAAGTTAGTAATAAGTACATAGATATATATTTAGGGATAGGGTAGATATAATTAGAATACGATAGTATAGGGCCTTTGTTAGTTAAGATTGTTCTTTTTAATTTACAATTAGTTTAAGAAAATCTGTACTTCAATAAACATTAAAAACACACACTTAATGTTAACATTAAAAACACTAGACTTTACATCAATGTCCATTCATTAAAAAAACAACCAACGACAGAACATATGATTTTTCTCTCCCTCTCTGACTGATACCTCCCGCGCATGCGTTGCCATCACCAATTCTTCTGTCTCGTCTATTACACACTCCATGTGCACTTGGTTATTTCGGACCACATTACCTCAAAACGTGTATTTCTGTCAAAAATTCAACTTCGAAAATTTTCCCGAACGCTATACTTAACCTTGCTGTATATTCTATATATGGGTAATTGAAAGTAAAAATCGATTATTAAATATTTTTAAAAGTCCATGAAGAAGACGAGATGACCACGGAGTCATAAAAGGACATGAAAGGTGAACTGAGTGAGGCAGAGTGCTTCTTGTCGAAAGCCGAGTGTGTTGAATATTCATTCCTTTCCGAGAATAATTTTTGAACCTTTTGTTCCCAATATTCAAATTAACTCATCATAAAACATACCAATGTACAACGGTAGGCAAACTGGCCTTTGTGGAATTTTATTATAAAACAAGTTTAAATATGGAAATTCTTGATGAATATACAATGTTCTGATAGCTTGTTTATTACTTTAAACAAAATTTTAAAAATCTGTAAAGTGTTTGATTATTAAACAAATATCTATAAGCACTTTTTGTTAAATTAGAAATTCTAAAGTTTAATTCTGTGGCGATTTCGTCCCGAGTTCAATGCTTCTGAAAATCACTAATTACAGCCCTCAGTAATGAACTATTTTAGCTTGCTAAACTTCTCCAAAGCTTTTGATACGGTGGTTAATTGGCTCCATGTATTAGATGCAAAACATGTAGGTCACTAGGGTCCAATCCATAACATAACACAACTACAAATAGTTTCTTGGAGATAACTATTTCTGTTAAAAAAAAAAAAAAAAAAAAAAAAAAAATGTATTGATTCATTTCATATGAAAATCAGTTTTCATAAAAAAGGTTATTTAGTGAACAAAATTTATAAATCAAAACATTTTACCCAACGTGCTATCAACTTTTCAACCCTAGAACTTAAAAATTCATGGCTTTTTGAAGAAATAAAATCAGAAAATGCGTTTTTGACCTGAGACTGATTGATTTTCGAGTATTTTACCTTTAACGAAGTTTTTTGAAGTTTTAATTTTTGGGCAGATAGAAAACTATTAATCAGTCTGTAAAATAATGTTGTTGTGAGCTCATTTTGTTTCTTCACTGTCTGGCGTAACAAATGAGGTAGTCTCCTTGGAATTTAACCACAACTTGAACAACATGTTGTCATATATAATCCACTTTTCATTACACGTGATTATCCTTTTGAGAAAAGGCTCTTTCTTCTCCTAATAAGCAGTGGAACACATGTCTCACTGTCGTCTATTTCTAGTGGAGGTCTTCCTCTGGGTTGGTTATCCAAATCAATATTAACAGTCAAAACGTTTTCAAACCACCGGCGAATGCCTTTTAGTGACAGCACCCTTTCCTAAACTCCGTAACAATCAAATTGATTTGCTGAATTGACAAAATAGGGTAATTTTAAACTGAAATTAACGACCTGAAAAGAATGGCCTGCATAAAGTTTTTTTAATTTGGTGTGGTTCTAAAATTATATTAAGAATGTCCTTGGAAGGATAAACTAATTGGCTGAAACGTCGGACTAAGAAAGAAATGTAAATTGTTTTGAGACTAAAATTGGATACAATTTATTTTATTTAAACAATAAAAGCCAGTCTCAATTGCAAAGATTTTATATAAAATAAAATAATTTGATCTTGTTTTCTACGAGCTTCAGAAGGGACACAAAAAAAAATCGAAATATCCGAATTATATGTGATTATCTGTGATCTTTAATTAATATAAAAGATTGCGTACCATTTGAGTATTAAGTAATGAAATTCTAATTAATGAAGTAAAAAAAAAAAACTATTTTTTCCTAAAACATGATGTTATTTTTATCGTCAATCATCTGTGAAATTAATGATTTCGAATCTACATTAAAACTCTAGCGAAGTAGAATAGGGAACTCTTTAATTTACATATTGACCAATGAACTACATCAATATGCAAATGAAGGAGAAACAATTAAAATTATCAGAGTTTGTTGTTTAATTTAAGTTGAGCTGTGAATGCCAAATAGATAGATAATAATTTTATTTGTTTCTAAAAAGAATAAAATTTCTTTTATTATTGTATCCACACAATACTTTGAGTCCGGTACATCAAGTAATATATTTAAGCAATAATAATAATACCGGCAATCATCTACATACATATTTCCAGTTACGTCCCTCGAAATCCAAATTTATTAATCAGTTTTAAAGTAATCCTCCCATCTGAATTTCGGTCTCCCCTTCAGACGTTTACCCGTCAGTTCAGAGTTTATTTATATTTCAAAGATCCGCTTTTTGCTGAGCCCTACAACCCTAAACGACCATTTATACGCCGAAATGCTATAACTTAAATAATAGTTACCGATGCATTGAAGTCTTCCATTTATTCATCCTTTTTCGGTCTGAATATTTTACGTAATTCTTTTAATATGTAATAACCTTTGAGATATTATAAAAGTATTTGTCATATGTACTGATACATGTCCCGGGTAGGATACCTGTCAAAACAGGGACTCTTTTCGCAACTGGTTAATGGATACAACATGCTGGAGGGACCTTTCAATTATATTAAAACAGGTATTGCCTGCTGGCTTTTTCGGTAAGCAGGTCAATTATAGTTTAAACATAAAACCTGTACCAAATACATGTAGCCCCTTGTAACGTATTCTTCTTGGGCGTGGCTAATGATAGCCAATGAGGAAATAAGATTCCATAAAGGCGTCGTCCCTTTTGGGATGAAGTGAGGGGCAGAAGTAAAGTGAACACAGAAGACGGGGAGGTAGAGAAGTAAGACGAAGGCAGAAGCAGAGAAGAAGATGGACTTCGACGAGAAGAAGTGCTAAGAAGGGCTCTTCAGAAATGGAACACCACGGCTAAGAGGTCAACAACAATCACGACATGCATCATCCAGCTCAGGAGCTATTCAGACATACTAGGTAATAAGTTATAGTGTAATGAATGTTTTATAAGAAACCAAATTTATCTGTATCATTCAATCATTTTCTAATTTCATTTAATCATATTGTAGCAGGCAGCGAGCAAGGAGTGCCTCGGAAACCCGCCAGGGCTCAGCACTACAAGCGTCTCAGAAGCTAAGCCAATTGTATATAATCTTATTATTATAAAAATACTATATCTTGTACAAATGTATATATGTTTATATGTAATTCGCTATTTATAAAATGAAAAATATTGAGCAGCAAGAGTCTACGGAACTATCTCAAGTAGAGTTAAAAAAAGTGAACCCTTAGTGATAACCGATCACATGAGCCCTTTAATTGCCACCGGGCAGATAGGTTAAATCAAGGGTATGTATATAATTGTAATTGATTCAAAATAAATAAATAGAAGGTTAGAAATAAAAGGTTAAATCAAGCCTAATCCAGGTCTAGTCGTAGCACTGTTGGCGTACACTCTACCTGCGATATAATGGTTTATTGCCAATCGTATTCTCACAAGAGTTGTTTTTTAGTATGCTCACCCATGATGATGGCCTGTCTCCTCTCCTTCTCGCCAGCAATCTTAGTCCGTCCGCTTCATCTCCGCAACTAAGATTGTAACCTGATCATTAACGATTACACTGGCCGTCCGCTTCATCTCGGCAACCAGTGTAGTTGATCCCGTCTCTCCCCGGCTCTAGTCCGTCCGCTTCATCTCGGCAACCAGTGTAGTTGATCCCGTCTCTCCCCAGCTCTAGTCCGTCCGCTTCATCTCAACTAGAACTGTTACTCCACCTCAGACTCTCTTACCTAGACCTCCTCTACCTACGTTAGTGTCCAGGGCTCATCCCCAGGCACGGCCCTTCTTAACTATTATTGAATACGCCTTGTCGAAGGACTTCTGTAAAGTGGATATCAGGCTGGAAAGCCACCTAAGACTTAGACAACCCCGAAAATATCATTAAAATCGTTTTATAAATCATTTAAATAAATACTTGATATAGTTTATATACTATTATATTACTCAATACTAACATTTATTATATTCTATATATTTTAATGGTAACAATATTTTATAAATATAAAGATATATAATTGGTAAACTCTTCCATTTCCTTCAGCAATTATCCATAGCATCCCGATCACCGACAGGTATACATAGCACTTTATTTTCAAAAACCTTAAGGCACTGTTTCCACACTTCCCTTAGTGTAAGTATTTCTTTATTAATTAATTAAACACTGCCAATCGACAATGTTCCAAGAAATACTTCTTCAAAGCAGTGACTTTCTAAACCCCATTTTTACATTCAATGTGATATTCAAAAACTTTCTTTCCTTAGCTTCGGAACAAAAATGACAATTGCGGACGGAGAAAAAGATTTGTTATCCCGGAGGACAGAGGGAAGAGGCCGAAATCCTTAACTAAAACTGGGCCGAGACCTTTTGCTAAGAATTCAGAACAAATGAGATCTCATCATTGCACAGATCTTTCGTCCCAATGCTCCCAGAAGAACCGTGTCTTTGTTATTTTGCTCTCCTTGTTGCTAAGGTCACAAAGAAAAAATTGAAAAGGAAGGGATGGATCTGGAAAAAATATAAGCCGGCGGAAAATAATATATCTATTTATTTTAAAATAATATAGCTTATATAACATTTGAATCGGAGCTATTATGTATACAATCGGGGAATTATTTAAATTAATAATAAGATTTTGGACAGTAAGTCAATGACAATAATATAGCTAGGTATCTTTGTCAAGCGTAAATGAACTGCTGATTGTTATAATTAGGGTATAATAATTAGTAAATTTAAGTCACGTAAGTTCATTAGTAATCATAATATCATGTTCATAATAATATTCCATATGGACTATGGACTATGGACTTCCATATGGAAAACAAAGAAGCTCAATTAATTTCACATTTTATTAATAACTATGAGGTACTGGTACTGGTGGAGTGGAATTGGTGGGGGAACAAGTCCGGCAAGTTGGCCTAGTGGTCCCTTTTGCCAACCCCTGGCGGCTACCTAGGTTGCCGCCGCTTACTAACCAAGGTGGAAGTTTCAAGATTCATTCTTCGGAAAAATGAATGTTTAACTGCCCCAGGTGGGAATCGAATCCACAACGTTCTGACCGAGCGCACTTGGACCTGCACTCAAACCCGCACGGCCATCATGCCCCTAATAACTATGAGGAGAAAATGGTGGAAGAAAAACCCAAATAAGTTTTTTAAAAAACTTATTTATTAGTGCTAATGTTAATTTATTAAACAATTATAAAATTCTTATTTTTACCCTTCCAAGTAACTGGTATCGTATTCTTGATCTTCCGGTAGTTTTGTAATTTTTTCAAACGTACTTTTTAACTCAGAATCTTACCGCTCGCGCCGCTGATCTCACTTGGATTTCTGACGTCTCCCAAGCAGGTGTTTTATGTTTTTTTTCTCTTTTTTTAAATCTTTTATATTTCTTTTACCCCATTCTCCTTCCTTATTCTTCTTTTATTTTCCTTATCCACGTTATTAATTTTGTTCACCATTATTGTCATATTTTCTAATTACTTCTTTGTCTTACTTAACTTTATATATTTTTTTCTTTATTCTAGTTTTTTACTTACATATTTTATTAGTTACATATATTTTCTTGATCTTTGTTTTTCCCACAAATTAAATTTTCAAATTATTATTATCATATTGAATACTCATATTTCTTTGTTCCTTTGCATTATATATACTTACATATTTAATTACTTATACATACGTTTTATTTCTAACTTCTTTCATTACTTTATTATTATCTATTTTTATTCTGTACAATTATTTACCTTAAACATTCTATATATCCTTTTATTCATTGGTTTTTTGTTCTTAGCCCTGATGAAGGCTGAAAATTCGGGCCAAAACCTTGGTACTGATAAATAATTTATTCCCTGACCGCACCCCCAACCCCCTTCTCATCATTAATTAATAACTGTTCATCGAATTTGTATTCTTTTATCATTTTACTATTAGTAACTTTTCTTCCCTTAGACCATTTTCAAAATAATTACTATAAGCTATCACTGTAGTATTTAAACTATCTTAACTTAGGACTAATTAATATTATTAGAAAGGTTTTACTCATTTTCTTTTTTAAAGAAGATAATTTGTGCTTGCATCACTCAACTGCCGGGAGCGTGGTAGCTCCATGGTAAGGCACGATGATAATATCTCCAACGACTCGGGTTCGAATCCGGCTAGGCAGAAAATTTTTTTCTGTTATACTGTAGCCGTGATTCAACCCAGTGGGTTCTAGAACCCTGCTGGGATTCACCCAACCTCATTAATTGGGTACCCTTAATTGGGTAAAACTCTTTCGCTCGAGCGTGATTCTAACCAAATCATTTTCTTGCACATCCGTTGATCTAGTAACAGTACTTCCAGAACCCCTGACCATCCATGGGTTGTGGCGGTACTCATTTTAATTTTAGTCACCCAACTACCACATGCAGCCTCTCTTTGAAATGAAATCAGTCTTGTATATTCTTAAAAAATTATTTATTTTTTATTCAGAATGAAAATGTGTTACATATGTTGGTAAGTTCGAGTAAACGACTATTGAAGTAACAATTGTGACTAATTCTAGAATGCTATTAATGCCTCTTATTGGGGAAATGCATCATATCGATTATGTATAATAGATAATTAAGAGAAACGATTTTCTTTTTGATTCGGAAGAGATAATGTACGATTATAAAATTTTTCTATTGGTTCAGAAATTCCTGATTTTTTTTTCTTAATAAATGTATTTGTTCTTTCAGTTGATTGTGAACCCATGAGATTCGACGTGTCAAAGATAACTACGGTTTTAGGACTCAGTTTTGTAGTTTTCCACTTTAAAAGTCAGTGTAGAAAACATCTTAGATTTTATTGATTTTTTATTTCGACATTAGCTCTCACTCCCTCTATATATAAAGAGGAATTCATCATTTTCTTAACCAAAAAAACTACACTAATGAAATTTTTGAGAATTGGACAAAACTACGTAAAGAAAACGAACGTTAAAGAAATAGAAGAAGTAATTTTGAATTATCGAAACGAGGAAATTCATTTTTCTCATTGCCAGTTCTGTGAAGAGAAGGAATATTTAATTTAATTATCAAAGCTAACAAAAAAAGAAAAAGATGGATTCTACCACAGCCGTGACACTCAACCGACACAGAGAAGGCCCCTCATCAAATTTAATTAAAATAGCTTAATGAGGTGTAACATTTTTTTTTTTTTCTGTTTAATTTATTTTAATCTCGGAGCAACAATTTCAGTAATTAAATTTTATAATTATGACTCAAAAATATTGCTCTTAATAATTAAAATAAAAATAAAATGTAAAACAAGCCCTGACGTCAACTCAGACTCCTTCCTGCCTATAGTAAATTGGTATGGTAGGTAATGCATGATTCTAACCAAATTACCTCCTTCCGTAGCCGTTAGTCTAGTAATAGTACTTTAAATAGCACTACCCTCCTGAACCTTCTTGGGTTATAGTGGTACATATTTAATGCGTAACGGAAATAAATTTAATTATTAATATATATATTATTTTCGCAATTAATAGTACCTACTTTATGATGCTAATTGGACTCCGGAGGATTCCCCCAAACCACAGGGTTGACTCAGGGCTACAGTATTATATTCATTTTCCATTTTCATTATTTTCATCTGTCCTTCATCGAGGTGCTATCATATAAAGCACGGCCAACCTCAGATATTTAACGTTAAGTAAACATCATATAGTTCAATAACACGTTGGTACCAAATAAAATTGTTTTCAGTTGATCAAATTTTTAATACTCACATGCATTACAAATTGTTTCAGCACTGCTGACTATGTTAAGAAAAACAGCGTCTTACCTGCAAATAAAACCAAAATGGAGATTAGTAAAGCTAATTAATTTACTACCTATAAAATATTAATTTTGGTCAAGTTTAAAAAAGATCTTATTAAATTCATATAACAATAGGCAATTAATTTATGTATGTCATACGTTCAGGTTTATTAAATAGTTTTAATATTTTTTGTGTCAGTCCTCACTTCCACCCTTACTACATAATTATTACTTCTTGGAGTGAATTATTCAACAAAGGTGGAAAAAAAAATTCAATAATTAATGTAATTCGGTTCCATAAAATTTGAAAATAAAATATATCTGTGGTGGCAGTGAGGGTTCAACAATGAACTTGCTAAAACTGCCGGACAATATTAAAATAAATAAATTTATCAATAGATAATGTTTAATTTAAAGTCTAAAGGTGTTTGCAGAAAGCTCTAAATAGCAGCATAAAAAATAAAAAGGGATATATTTGCTCATTATATAACAAACAAAAAAATCTTGAATATGAAATAAAATGCAAATATTTCTCAAAGGTATTAAAAGAAAACGGAAAATTTTGCTGATAAAAAAAATTAAACATAATGAAATTAAAAAAAAAATTATGCTTTGTAGAGCATTGAACTCACTATATCGTCTTCCAACACATCCCAGTGTGGTTGTTGTGCTGCGCTGCTAAAATATACACTGTGGGTTAGCAGCAACTATAAAAAAAAAATCGATTTATGAAGC
This sequence comes from Halyomorpha halys, assembly GCF_000696795.3. Classification (NCBI taxonomy): domain Eukaryota; kingdom Metazoa; phylum Arthropoda; class Insecta; order Hemiptera; family Pentatomidae; genus Halyomorpha; species Halyomorpha halys. Next base: position 574,607 of record NW_027115321.1, on the reverse strand, counting down.
ACAGACTAACTATTAATATCTGGTGACTAAGTGACTAACTGTATCTAGAAACTTGGTCCCTGACATTTATTTACTTAGACTGACTGTGGAGACTTGGTCCCTAGAACTGTCCAACTGTGGGGAATTGATCCCTGGAAGTATGCCGTAATGCCCGTATTGTATACATACTCTTAATTCTTGTACAATAAACAGTCTCTCTATACATACACAATGCTTAAACAGAACAAGTAAAAAATATAAATCTGTATACATACACTCGAAAATATATACGTCCGTTTTCATTAAAAAAATATATTTTTTTCTCTCTAGTCACAAAAATATCAAATTTTATATTGTACAGTTGAAAACAAAATTAAATATAAAATCACAAACTGCGTGGATACGCTAAAAAAAAAAAAAGGAAAAAAGAGAAAACTGTAGTTTCCAGCAGTAAAAAGAAATATTTCTCACACGTGTCCTTTCCTTATTAGAACAGAATAAATGGAGGTAAGGAAAGAACAGCGTATAACACATCGCTTTTGGCTGATCACTCAAGTACTAACGTCTGATAATAAAGAGAAAAAAAAATTCTTCCTTTCCTGGAATGTATCCTTTTATACATTGTATGCAACATGGATAACGATTGTCACACACATACACACACACATATAT
>NW_027115321.1:567765-573861 GCF_000696795.3 Halyomorpha halys | reverse complement strand
TATTCTTTAATGTTAATGATACATGTTTTTAAAAGTCTTGGAGTTAAAGTAAAATAAAAAGTCAATAATAAAACAACTATATTCTGACTTTATCTTTCAACTGGTGATTATTTTATTTATTTTTTCATGTACATGGTTTTATAATATTTATTTTCTTTATCCTTCTGTTTGTAGATATTTAAAGAGAGATTTTATTTATTTTTATATAATTCTTTTTTTTCATTTATTTATTTATTTTTATTCTTATGTCATTTTATTTTAGTATGAATGTAATCAGTTATCCCAACAATGTTGTGTGTTTATTTAATATTTATCAATTAAATAAGAAAAAAAAAGTTCAATTCAATTAGTCATGAAAGTATAATAAAGTATTTTATTTCATTATATTATTTTATTTATTGGACGAGAGAAACCAGGCTAATAATAAAAAATCATATATAAAAAATTTAAATTCATGTTACTCCAATCTCATAAACATACAAGTCATAATTAACAACTTTAAAATTAAATGTATAAAATATAAAAAATAAACTGACTAACAGCTAAAGGAACAGCCAGGTATGGAAAAACCCTGTATTAAAGGTGTGTATAAATTATAAGGTTGTATTAAAGTTTAGCAAGGTAAATGTGTATTAATTATAAGGTTGTATTAAAGTTAAGAAAGGTAAGTGAGTATTAATTCACACTTAACTTTCTCCATTTGACTCTTTATCAGTACTACTGCAAAACTTTTGTTAGGTTTTTGTACTGGTTATAACATTTATAAGCAATGGAAAACGAAGAAACAAAAAAAATTAAGTAATGTTTTTATATATCTTAATTTTTATTCTGTGTACATTTTGGAATTTAATAATTAATTAGTTAAGAAAATTTCCCTTTTTTTGTTTCGCAGTATGAATATGAGCTAAATAAATTAAAACAAACATCGTCACAAAATATTTGTTTTATTATTGACAGAACCTCAAGAACCAAAAATATAAAAATCTCGATTATCTTAAAATATTGAAACTAGACATATTTTAGTTTGTTGTATTTTCAGGATTAAACGAAACTATTGTTCAGTCCAGGATCATGTAAATGTTTTCTTTGATATAAAGCGTTAAGACGAAAAACACTGAAATACCCTTTCGGTTGGCTTTAAGGAATAATTGATCTTGTAATCTAGTGAGCTCATTGAGAAAATATTTTTTAAACTGAGCAGGACTGACAATGTATCGTGTATCAATGAATCAGTGTTCTTCACTAGGGTCGCTGGGCACTGCAGGATAACCGATAACAAACTGGCTAATTGGGCAGGAAAGATGGCTGCTTCATTGTCACTCATTAGGTAGAGAATTATATTGGAATGGCAACAAATGTTACTGATAATATATTAACGGAGACTTCCAGAACGCAGCTTACCATTAAACACATTTTAACTGAATGCCGTGCATATGACTCCCTCAAATCTTTGTATGAATTACCAGTAGTCCTAGATTAAATTTTGTTTATTTTGTAAATAAACATACTGTAAATAAACTTTTTGCATTTCTCAATCACTCAAAACATTACCATGAAATTTAATCAAATTTTACCACACATTTTTCAATAGTTATTATGCATTTAAATTCGTAAATCGAGACAAAATTCTGATATTAAGGCAATAATAACCCTTAAGTGATTAATGCCTTAAAATAAAAATATTAAAAAAAATAAGCGTTAAGGTGGGGGGATCAACTTATAGATATGAGTACCAGGGGGCACCATATAGAGGTGTAGAAGTCTGTCAACCTATCAAGCACGGTGGAACTAACACCTGAAATGGCTAATCCACAACAGGTATTTATACCCTAGTATCTTGATTTTGCAGAATGATGGTGACTGGTCTGACACCAGCCCTGGAAGAGGAAAGATGTCTGACTATACCCGGAGCGTGTAAACAGCCCAGAGGGTGGCCACACGTACCAGAACATCGCAGGCGATCCGTCTTCACATTGGGTATACGACATTCACAAATAAGATCTGCACGATTACCAACCAGGGTCATCTTGCACCAGGGCAGTGACCCCATTTTCGTGAAATCGAATCACCTTCATTTTCAACTTTTTTTTTACTTATTGCCCCCTTCTTGGTCATTTCTGACATTGGGGGGAGGGAGGGTTATCCACAGGTGACTAACCTATTCTAACAATGGTAAAGGGTCAAGATTTTCATTTTGTGGGACCGCTACTCAATGAAAAAAGTCTACGTACTAGGCCGGATTCGAACTGGTGCCAGTAGTTCCCTAAAGTGGCATCCATATTAGCATAGCTGGCAATATTGTATTCCATATTCATCTTATCACCCTCAATCATACTTCTTTTTTTTCACGTTCTTTTCTTAAAATAAATTTAAGCAACAATTCACGACGACTACAGCGAACGACGCCCAGAGAGGTAATTAGGCCTCCATGGAAGGGTCATTCTTTTCTCATGCTAAATAAATTTATATTTTTTTATATATAATGTTATTACTGTATTTATAATTGTAAATACTTTCTTGAGACTGGTGAATTTTTTTTTAAATAAATAAATTAATTTCTATCCATTTTAGTCTCAAAACATTTTATTTTTCTTATTAGTGCGACGTTTCGGCCAATCCGGCCATCCTCAGGGACAATCTACTTAATATAATTTTGGAATTATATAATTTAAAAACTCTAACTCCTAAAAACAGTCACTATTCCTTAAAAACTTTATCACAACATAAATGATTTTAATTTTGGTTTTAAGTGAATCAAAAATAAAATGTTTTGAGACTAAAATGGATATAAATTAAATTATTTATTTTGAATAACTGTACTAAAGTAACATAAAACTTTTATATCTACTCTTTTATTTGTTATTATTTCCGTTTTCATTAAATTTCTAATGCCTTTTTGTAATTCGTTTATTTTTATATAAATTTTCACACAATAATATTTAGCTCCACTTCTTTTTAAATATCTTTATTGCTATTTACAACTGTACATTATAATACATTTAGTAAATCTGATCTAAGTTTAAGTGGAGTGTTATAGGCGTGTAGAGAAACTAACCATTGGTAACACTCTAATGACATTTTACATTAGCTGGTCTCGTGGCCATCTTCTTTTCAGGCGCCGCGGAGGATTGTCAGGAATGGAAGAGGATGCAAGATTAGAAACTAGGGGGTTTGAGAGTTTATAATGGAAGGAGTGATATCTGGGTCGGGCTAGATCGCTTACATAGGGAACATTAATGTTCCAAATGATTTTATTTGTGACAAAGTAAGGAGCATTGAGGATTTTACGAAGGATTTAAATTATTTATTTTAAAAAAAAAATTATTATTGTATTTAATAGATACTATTTTTTTAAATATAATGTTGTTTTGCTGAAATTAAACCAATTTATTTCAGTATTTACTAATTAGTTCACCACACTGTATAACCAAGAATTTTCAGAAAATAGGGGTATTCCTGATCTTAAGTTTAACATGTTAAAGTGTGTTAAATGGAGGAATATTTCCATCTTTTAACATGTTGAAATGATATAACATTTAACATGGTTGAGTGTCTGTTGATAGGTCTGCTAAATGGAGAAACTCCATTTTGTCTTTCATTTTGATAGGTTAGTTGCTCGTAGTTCGAGTGTGGTTTGTGTTATTTTTGTTTTGGTCGTTTTTAAATTGTAATAAAGCAATGGATAAAAATAATAATTATATAATGGAAAAGAAACAAGAAGAGGAAACAAACAACAAGTGAGGTTGAGCAAAGATGATGGGACGAAGCTGTTGGAGATTTTATTATCTCGTTAAGATTATACAAGTAACCAAGCAATGTCGCCAGGAGCTTCTCTGCACTTAACATATAATATGGACTTTAAATTAGGCTGCACACAATCCTATAATAACAATATTTAGCATCTTAAAACTTTTTAAAATTAAACTTTAAAAAATTAAATTTGTAATCTTAGTTCTTTTTAAATCCTAATTTTAATTATGGATTACCGATAACTTATAACTAAAATTATGGATTAACAGACTTTCGGATTACCGAAGTTCAGATTATCTGGGCTCTAATTTACTGGATCCACTCCAACAACGTTAGGCATCACCTGTATTAATTTAAGGTTCCCCAGAAATTTGTGACAAGTCCTCTATATGCCGCTTTTCATATTATATACCAATCATCTATAAAGTCAATTTGTTCATTTGATAATATAACAAGCAATAAACAAATAAAAAAGATATCTGAAGGATTTCTTAGTGTTCGCGGATGACTACGACATAGTATCTATGATAAAAATTTCATTAAAGACAACAAGTTAAACATTGGACCGTGTCCAATAAGCAGACAAATACAGCTTTTTCATTAAAACTTTTGAGTAGATACTTTTTTTAACATTACTTCAAATACACTAGTTAAACAAGTAAAGAATTAAAATAAATATGAATTTTTGTTTATATCACACAAATTAGAATAATAAAGGTTTAATTCGCACATAAAATATTATCACAATATTTTACTTTTAATCTTACTATTATGTAACCGATCTACCCTAAACCAGATATTTATCCTTCCATTGTAAACTTCGTAACCACCCAAAGCCACTAGTTTCTAACCTTGCTTCCTCTTTCATTCCTGATAATCCTCCAAGGCGCCTAAAAGGAAGATGGTCCCGAGACCTTCTAACATAGAAATGTTATTAGAGTGCTACCAATGGGTAGTTTCACCACAAGCCTGTATCATACATTGTAATCTAACATTATCTCTACTGTATTTTAATGTAATATCGTTGTAAATATGAATATATAAATAAATAAAAAATCTTATTATTTTTATATCATCAAACATTTTTTTCCCACTTCTGAGGACCTATATCCCAAGGTGGGAATATCAAGATTCATTTCTAGGGGCTGCTATGAAATAAATTTTGACCGACCCATGTGTGATTCGAACCCGCAACCATCTAAACTAAGCGCTCTAGGACAAGAGCCCAACTAAACTAACCCTCGCAACTGCCCCCTCAACTATCAAGTATTCATCGAATGAATTAGATTGTTTTCTGAGTCCTTTTGTTTCGGAAGTAAATATTTAGCAATATTTGCTGCCCTTAGAGACAAGGTATAGAAGCCTAAAGCAGGTCTCTGTCACACTGGGGGGAGGGGGTTGGTATATGATTACACCCTTTGTCATGGTGAGCTTCATTGATATCGATAACAAGGTATCTTCTCTTGTATTCAGAATTAATTAAAATACAGAGGGGCACTTATTTTAAGATTTTTCAAGAATTTCATTAACAGCTTTTATTTAATTTGCAAGAAACTGGGCCAATCTATATTTAATTACCTAGACCGTGTAGACAGATATTTTTGATCTTTATATTTTTTGTACCATCTATTACACAATATTTGTTGTTGAAAATATATATTTAAATCATTTTTTTAGGTTTTTACTTTTTTTTTTTTTTTTTTTTTTATAAGTGGCTTAAAAAGTTCACATTTTGGCACAAAATTGAGAGCTAAATACAGTTAAAAGCCCACTTTAATTTTATTATAACAATAGATTAACAGTATTTTTTTTCTTTGGTTTAAATGTTTTCTAAATTATTTCATCTTTCACCGAATTATAGTGACATTAGCTTCTCTATCTTCTTAGGGATGCCTAATTACAGGCAGTATTTGATTTTGGGGAATGGAGAATTTTGAAAATATATAGATTTATCAGCCATTGATCTAAATAGACTACAGGCATCGTTACCCTTAAAGAAAGTTAGACAGTCACTAAGAGAGAAGTTATTTGACGATTGGCCCCAATGCATATGATATTCACCATTTTAAATCAAACAAATGTGCAAATGGATTTATCCATGAAAGAAAAGTTTCCACTGGCTCGGAATGAACGAATGCACTAAAATTAAACGTAAATGACCTTTTCGGAGACGTTGGACACTTCTGCCACAAATGTGGCCCAAAGTTATAAACCCTGTATGTATTGGGAAATGTCCTAATAACATGCTTCTTGTCACCCGTCAGCACAATAATGTAAAGTAGAAAATAGATAAACTGTATTTTTTTTAATAATTTATTTATTGTTATTTACAACTGTATAAACATA
>NW_027115321.1:558463-567240 GCF_000696795.3 Halyomorpha halys | reverse complement strand
AAATGTTGCAATAGTCGGAATCTAGTCTTGTATGAGGATTCCATGTCAGTCGTTTGTCGAGATGTAGTCCTAAGTAACGGATCTGTTCGACAGGAATAAGTGGGATATTATTAAAGGATACTGTAGGGCAAGAGGTTATGGGTTTACGTCGAACGTTTAATGTGATTTGGTGGGTTTTATTGGAATTAATTTTAATTCTCTAGTTTTGGCACCATTCTTTAAGGGTGGTGATATGGGATTGGAGGGTTTGGGATACAATGTAAGGATCATTGTTCACTGACAACAGACATGTGTCATCGGCATACGTGGTGAGGATAGTGTTAGGATGGGTTGGGATGTTAGCTGTGAAAACTGAATAAAGAATAGGGCCAAGGGTACTACCCTTAGGTACACCAACAGACTGACGGAATAGACGAACTGTTGGAGAGGAAAAATTACACATGCTTTGAAGAAGTGTTTTGCGGAGATGCCGATGGCACTGGAAGGTTTGTAGACATTTTGGCGTTTAGTGCAATAGAAAAGGAAGCATTAATATCAGATCCGACGATAAGTTTCAGAATTAATGCGCAGGATCAGAGTGTCAATATACAGAAGAGAAAGAGTGCATTTATACAAAATGCATTCCTTGATAACAAGAAAGGTATACTGAGGAATATGGTCAAAGACGATTTACGATGAAATGACTTTGGTTTGGAAGTAGAGGAATCACTCCTCACACCAAGTAATTTTTTGGAGGAACCAGTTTCAGAGCATGGTGGAAACCATTATTCAGAACTGACTGGAAATCCTACATCGTCATTTTTATTAAATCTTGGCTTGATAATGTTGAAAAGGGAAAAATCATTTCAATAGTTTAAATTCTCATTTAATATTGTCTATTGGACTAATCAATATGCTATGTTATTACCATCTCAACACGGTTCATCGCAATCTTGAGTTCCTCCTCCTTCTATGTTTTTGTAACGTCATTTTTACTATATAAAAATTATTATTACGAATAATAAAAAAAAATTGTCCATGTAAACAAATATATAATATAGCTGGGGCAGTCAGCTTTGGATTTTTTATCAACTGCAATGTATAAGTTGTACTATTTGTTCGTAAATTTATCATGAAAGAATGATATGATTTACATTTTTTGCTACTATTTCAATATCTCACTGAGAACACATCGTACTGAAATACGGATATAGGGCGTATCACCTATTTATTTAAAACTCATATTACAAGAGCCCAAGAGGAGAAAAAACGCAGTTATTTCACCCCAATTTTGATTACTTAATGGAAAACTATAAATAATTACTAGTCAAAATTGATGAGTCTACCAAGTGTAGTAGGGGGAATAAAAAATGACGGCTGTTTAAAAACATTAAAAATAATTATTTTTTTATTGGAAGGTCTCTATCTTTACAATAGAAATGTAAGCCCTAATAGAGCTTTACGTTCAACAGTTCTCGTAATATAGCTTTTTAAAAAGCGAAATTTCATAAAAATATTCTGTAGATCGTACTGAAATATCAGTAATTAGTTCATTTATTTTGAGAAATCTATATCTCAGGAACTATATGACGTACAGATGTATATTAGCACTCAAATTAAAGCTAGTTTAATGGGCTATGGAGGTAGTCTAATACGTTTATCGTCGTAGGAGTAATAGTTTTAATGATATTTGCTAAATTAAATTGATTTATAGTTGTTCGGACAAATTTTCATTTACCAAATTTATACTCATATGCGAATATCATAAAAATACTATCCCTACAAAGATAAATGTCATAAAATACTTTAGAGTAAGGTGAATTTCCTTTATTTTGAGTTCTGGCAGACATATATGCGTCTTATGGATCTAGAGATATATATTTCTCAAAAATAAAACATTTTATACGAACAACTAGAAATTCACACTTTGTGAATTTATTTTGTCAAATATCTTAAAAACAACTACTCCTACAAAGATAAACGTTATAAATTTAACTAGTTCTGGTAGACATCTGTACGTCCTATAGTGTCTGAAATAAAGGTTTTTATAAATCAAACTTATTGTCCGAACAACTATAAGTCCATTTAGTTTAGCAAATATCATGAAAACAACTGTTCCTACGAAGATCAGTCTCTGAAACTACTTTATAGTAAGTTAAATTTCCTTTATTTTGAGTGTAGACAGACATATGGGCGTCTTACGAGTCTAGTTTTTTTTCTTTCAAAAATCCAACATTTTATAGTTGATCGTATAAATTAACATTTTGTGAGTTTATTTTGTCATATAAATCTGTCTATCAAGTATTTATCATAAAAACTACTACTTATACAAAGATAAACATTATCAACTATTTTATAGTAAATTAAACTAGCTTTAATTTGAGTGCAGACAGACATCTGTACGTCTAATGGTTTCTGAAATAAAGTTTTTTATAAATCAAACTTATTGTCCGAACAACTATAAGTCAATTTAGTTTAACAAATATCATGAAAACTACTATTCCTACGAAGGTAAAGGTCATAAACTTCTTTATAGTCCTTTAAATTAGCTTTAATTTGATCGCTAATAGACATCTGTACGTCTCATAGTTCCTGAGATATAGATTTCTCGAAATAAATTAACTAACCACTGATATTTCAGTACATTTTTAATAAATGTTGCTTTTTAAAAGGCTACATCTCGAGAACTATTGGACTTAAATAGCTCTATTAGGGCTAATATTTCAGAAAATTTACTCGACTTTGATAAATAGTGTTCTTTTAGATTTTCTAGTGTTGTTCGTAGTTTTTAAGATATAGAGCTCAGAATAAAAAATTAATGTTTTTTTTAAGGTTTTGAAATGACCACCATTTTTTATTTCCCCTGACTATACTTGGCAGACTCATCAGTTTTGACTATTAATTATACATAGTTTTCATTAAATTAATAAAAAATTGGGGTGAGATAACTGCCTTTTGTTCTTCCCGGCTCTTGTACCATCACATCCAGAGGGATTAAAAGAACAAGAATAATTAATAACTTTTGATCCTTAAGAAATATTTCTGAAAATATTACTTGAACGTTTTGTGGTCTACAGTTGCTTCAAAGTCCATCGTACCTGGAATTCCACCTAGGCATTACGATCAACCCAAATTGGGCTCGCAGTTGACTTGTTGGCCACCTCTGTAATATAGTATTCTATTGTCCACTAAATAAATTACACTATCAGGTGTGTATTTATGAATTTAGGTTCTCTCTAAAATTGAGGAGGATGCAACAAACTAGAAAAAAATAATAATAATAAAGAAGGATGGAGGTACTAAAAGTTGGAAACTACTGGTTTAATGTTTTTTTATTAGGATTATTAAAGAAAAATGGGATCCGGTATCAATAAACGAGAAAATTACATCCTAAAACATAATTGTTAGATTCACTTCAGCATGGGACCTCGTAAATCAGACGTTGAGGACACCGGTGGTAAAACAAAGGGTCGAAAGCGTAATTATTACGAACAGGTGGGTAAAAAAGATAACAGGATTAGGGACCTCCCACCCCTCCCTATGGAAATAGGCCACTTTTTATTGAGATCTTATTACCAGATGTACCCCCTTTCGGTGACAGTTGGTTTTTGTCATAAATCTCGTTCAGGGTCGTTTGTAATCGATGAAACCACGTGGTGAAATTTAATAGTACTCAATGCAGTTTAGTTGATTTTTGTTTTCTTTTTTTCTTATTTGCTAAACTACCTAAAACCTCCCCCTAACATGGTCAATATTATTGGGCCAATATCCAATTTCGCCAAACTATTGACCGTCTAAGAGATTATTTGATACAATAATATTGACTTGTGTGATATGTACACCACGTTCAATAATATTGCTTTGATGCGATTGACCGTATTAGGGGGTTTTGGATAGTTAACGCTCAGTTCTTTTCGCTTGCATTTTGATTAGTTTATACTGTTAAATACATATGAATAAAAAAAAAATAATTATTATTAACTTCATTATTAATTCCTTAATGTTTCTTAGAAACACATGTTATACTAAATTGATTTTTATAATAGTTAACGTATCTACTACTGAGACTGAGGTCTAATGGTAGAACTCAAATAACATTTGTAGGCTGAAAGATCTTGTGGACAACTTCTTTTCACACACCTAGGACGATGATCAAGAATTATAGACGAAACAATGTTAGGAACAAATTAAAATCAAAACGAAAATAAATTTAGATACAATTTTACTTCAATAAATTCCTCGTTTTTATTCGATTTTTTTTCTATTACCCTCCGAGTTTATTTGCAAAATAATCAAGGCGTATTTTTTTTTTCCTCTCGGAACATCCATTGGCAAACATATATATACAAAAATGCTAAGTGTTTTATGCAATAAGTTCTCATTTATTTAAAGTTTGTTTAAATAGTAAACATGATTTGAAATATTTTTGCACTTCAGCTTAATATTAAGATCATTAAATTTTAATTGTTTTATGACTCAATTAATTTTCTAATATAGATATATGGTTATAGTTTCTCAGGTCAATAAAACAGTATTTTTTAAATATACTCATTAATACAATTACATATAAAAAGAATATTGTTGTAATATATTAAAAAAAAAAACTTAATACAGTCTAAGTGGGACATCCTAACGTCACTTGGACGGTTCTACACCGAGGTTTTCCAGAGAAGTGTGTCTTCATTAAGTATTAACTAGAGGTGACACCTTTCCTGGGATAGCTTACCGTAAGCCCGACCCCATTCCTCAGCCAGGAGGAATTCTCTTCCACCTCCCTGCTCCTGTAGGAATTCTCATGTATTCATTAATATCTGATATGTAACATTTCCTAGATTACGAATATTAAACTAAATTAAATTTTGATATTAGAAATTATCTACATAATAAAACAATGGATGACTTTGTCTAGATAAACAGGTTACCATTATTTATGACAATTGAAAAAATATAAAATCGTTAAAAAAAAATAAATAAATTGAAGATACATAGATAAGAAATTCTTTAAAATTTTCTCATCTCAATCCCTAATCGAAAGTTTATTTTATTTAAGAAAAAAATGGATATTTTCTCTCAATAAATAATCAATATAAGAAACTAAAAAAAAAACTCACAAAATTACTATTTAATATGATTATAGATACCCATTCTAACAATCAGTACAACTTGTATTTACTTTAGGAATCTTTAAAACACATTAAATGGCAACAGTAGGAAAAAATCTACCAAAAAACCTTCAGAAAAAAAAATAAGACAAAAATATATGTATAAAGATCAAGAAATACGAATATGGAATATATAGGAAGATAGTCAGGGTTACGGTCTTCCTATATATCAATTTTTACGGTCAACTATATATACATATATAGAATATGAAATATATTCATTAACAATATTAGCTTAACTGAAACATGTTCTGTTTTTTATGAGTATCGAGGATTCGTTTAAGAGAGGATTTGTTGTAGTTTTATTAATGGTGTTTGAGGTGCATTTAACTTATGCCAGGCATTACTTCACTTTGGAATATGCGGGTTGGGTTATTAGTGAATAATTTGCATGGTTATAAGAGGGTAGCCAAAAGAAAACTTGGTTAGATTAGGTTCATAATTTTGAATTGGGGCCATTAAAGAATGCAAGTATTGATAAGTCCATGTAATTGTATGATGATCATGGTCTAGTAGGGTTTGAAAGAAAATCTAGAGTAAACTAACTTAGGTGGAAGGTTAGTCGATAAGTTCTCATTTAGCATTCTCCTTTCTGCTTAAATTCTTCCGCCCCTGGCTAAGGGTTCAGTAATCAATTTCTGAAATCTATGCTATAAAGTTTAATTCAAGAGAAGAAAAAATGATTTCTCTGAATCTCAGATTATTATTACACTGAGGGTCGGGAATCCCTTTTTCACCTTAACCCAGTTGGATCTTTTGTGAGTTACCCCTCTTTTCTTCTAGATATCTCATATGATTCTTATGAAACTCGTTAATTCATTTAGGTCTGATCTAGTAATGTGTTCAGGTTCCATTCTACCCTGTCCCAAATACTGCAGTGTTCGGAAGAGAAGGGCTTTACATTCAGACAGAAAATGCCTCCACCATCGTTATCTTCTTAAGATGATATTTTCTGGGACAGTAGCCCGTGAGGAGCCCAGTAATCGTCCTCAATTCATTTCTAGTAAGGTTAAGGTTAAACCACCTTCCTCATTGCACTTTCAGATATGTTGCAATATGGCTCAGGGCCAATTAGTATAATTGCTGATTCCTTCCTTGCTGGGGTGTTTGCCATCTCATTTCCTTCTATCCCTCTATAGGGTTGATATGTCCTGGGATCCACATCAAGGGCTGTTTATTGCCTCTGGCTAATTTACTTAGTCTTTCCAGGCAATTCCAGACTAGCCCTGACTTTATGGAATAGGACATAATTGCCTTTAAATCATCTTTCCTGTCTGATATTATATAGATGTTTTTCCTTTTGGATTGTTTTTATTTTTTTTTATTGTCGCTATTTCTGTTACCTTCAGTTTGGTATATTCCCATTGCTAGGGTTCTTTAACAATTTGGTCCTTCTCAAATTTAGAGCTTCCTTTCCTCCATATCTCTTTGTCTGGAATACATACTTTAAAGTTTTTTGACTAAATGGTCACTTGGTAAACTCATCTATTCTTTACTCTTAAATTATTTAGGATCTTTAAGTGTCATTGACAATTTCCTGGTTAATCCCGGATAAAAATGGCTCTCATCTCTCTCGTCTGTTCTTCATAGTGATCATTGGAAAACTCTTTTTTACTATAGGCCACAAGGGGCTCTAATGATACTTGTTACTGTTTTCTTATAACGGGGGGAGGGGGAGGGGGAGATATTTTTTGGTTTTAAAACAAGTGGATTTTCATAAAATGTTGTTTTATTGAAATATGAAGCAGTCTTTGTTGAGACAAGTTGTATTGAGGTGAGCTGCAAGTCTTGGAGCATGGAGGTTATTTTTCTGCAGAGGGAATAGTTATTCATTCTCATTGATAAATTTTGATTCCTTACTATTCTATAATTGATGAAGTCTGTTGTACTCCAAGCGGGTGAGGCTTATGAGAAAGGCGAATGACTGAATTATATAAAATTAATTTATTTCAGAAGCTTTATTAATTATTTATATAAATTGAAAAACTTTTATTTTTTATTAAAATATGTACGGCATTTACATTGTTTTCTTATTTATCTGTTTTATATACGTATTGGGGTGAATGTAAGAAATCTGTTCAGGGTAAAACCAAGGTACTCTATGAATTTTAACTAAGGAATAAGGGTTGCGTTTTTGGAAATGTTATTGTTTATACGTGGTCAGGGCATTAAAGAAATTATTGGTTCAGATTTTGTTTATCAATAAGTGAAAAAGTGTGGACTCTGTTTTCCTATTAGTATGCCTTTAAAATTTAATACCTATATATAAAAGTTAAAAGCTTAATATTTTAAATTAGACAACCTGTTCTAAATAAAATAAAAATATATGTAATAGTAAATTTTTAGCAAATTACTTTACAAGTATAATTCCTTGCATATGTACTCTTTATTAACAATTTCCATAATATCACAGTCCATAATTTCGTCTTAAATCTTAAATGTGATGATTTGATAAATTAAAATAACAAAAACTATAAAAATGGTTTTATTTCATTTTCATTGAGGATTGAAAAGAGGTTGACTGGCGTTCGTGTGGACCATTACGTATGCATATGAGCAATTTACTGGGAAAGGGCTTCATGAAATATTTATGAGTTCAATGAATATTCTGATTTTATAAAGTGGCCCTTTTTCTTTGTATTTAGAGTTCATTTAAACAAATTGTTAATAGATTATTTTTGGGCATTTAGAAATTGACTTCTTCCCAACGAGTTTTATCTTCTTCTATTGACAATACTTTTATATTGTTATTCCTAAACTATAAAACTTTTTTTTAAATGTCTGAGTAAATAATTTCAAAATTAAACTATAAGAAAAGTAATATAAGAACATCCATACAAATATTATAAAGATTAAAACTGAAGTGCTCATTAAAACTTATATAATTCAAAAAGTTCTTTAGTAAGAGTAATAATCATTTTCCATTTACAATACTGAATGCCTTTTTTTTTTTTTTATTAGTCTTCATTATCTGAAATCATCTTGATTTCCACCATTTTATGACGCTTAATAAAAAAAAACGAACATTAGGAAATGTTAACAAACAATAAGTTTTTTATATATAATTTAATTTCTTGATCTTGGATGGATTTTTATTAATTATTTTCAAAATCAAAATTATGTTAATTTTTTAAAATATGTTGCACCCAATGCTGTTTTATTTAAGTTTTTATCCTAATTTTTTACATCATTACTATGTGATAGTCAATGCACTCTATTACGTTTCCCACAAAAGATTACACAGTGACCTTCATATCTCTTTTGTCCTGGGCCTTAAGACCAACCAAATTCTCAAAATTGCATATAAACTTTGATAATCATCCTAATCCTTTGGTTCAATCATTATCCAGTTCCACTCATCCTACAATCCAACAATCCACCTCGAGTGTTAAAACAGCAACGACCAAGAGACATGGACAGGCAATGGCCTGGTGCTCTGCTCATGAAGATTGATTTCACTTACTCAGCCTCCACTGGCTTAGTACCAGTGACGTGGTGAGAGGACTGCGCTGGTATTTCGAAGAGGCTTACTGTATCCCTCAAGCGCAGGGGATAGAGTGGGCTCGGGGACCCTTAGGTCTAGATTGTAAATATTGTATATAATTTATTTTAATTATTTTGCTTATATTTACTTTT
>NW_027115321.1:555805-558413 GCF_000696795.3 Halyomorpha halys | reverse complement strand
TAGGACATTTCATTGAATGTATGGAAACAGAACCTTGGTACAAATATAGGCTCCTTAATTGTGCAGATAACAATTTAATTATATTATTTCAATTTACCTATTGTATTATTTTGAACAGTTGTAAATTACATTAAAATCTATGAATATTCATTTATCACTATACTCATTGCTCAAATTTGTGGTAGATTGTAGTGTTATCAAATAAATAAAAGTTTACAAGCTTCAAAAATAAAAATTATTTATTTAAATGTTAATAAAATGTGTTATTTATTTATTTAAGTGTTAATAAAAATTAAATATTTTTCCAAGAAAATTCTAATTTTTATAACCAATATTCACTTCAATTATATATAATTTTGATTTCATTTGCCGTTTCCATTTTTTAATTTATTTTTTTTAATTTGATTGACTATGGTTTGCTCTCCCCCGCTGATTGACTGGCAAGCCTCTTGTTTTGATCCTGGGAATACCTTTGCATAGTTGTATGGAAATGCTCGTCACGCTGTATACTCAGCTAACATTGACCTACAAATCACTGGGATAATATCAGCTGTGTATTTTGTGGTAAGTGATTCTCGATATTATCCTAAATCAAATGCTCTCTAGGAAGCATTACATGTCCCTCATTACTAGATGCACCATTTACACTCATTTACTAATCTATTGACCTAATCTCCAATCACAATAAACCTATCACCATTAAATAATTATGTATTCAATCATTTTGATAAGAATAGTTTGGTTTTCGGAGGTCTTTCGCCTTCAAGATACAAAAATCGGAAAAAATGGAAAATGTTACAGACATCTGCCAGAGTTTAAATACTGATTTTTTCCAATTGAATAAAAAAAAAAATAAATCTAATCTCCTCAAAATTTATTTAGTTTAAAAATTTGGATGATCCGTCTATCCCCTGATTTAGAGGTTCAGCATCGAAAGGTTATTCTGTTCTATATGACTATAAATAAGAACTAACTGTACTTACGGAGTAGAAACTTGGGGCTCCATTAAACCTTGGAATTAAATCTCTTGATCCAACCTTTAAAATCCAAAATCCTAAGTGCATCTCACTTGTCACAAATAAAATCATTCATAAAGACCTTAAAGTTCCATATGTAACCGAACTAGCCCGAACCAGATATCAATCTTTCCATCCAAAGTTTCTGACTTTGCTTCCTCTTCTATTTCTGACAGTCCTACGAGTCGCCTGAAAAGAAGATGGCCTCGAGATCTTCTAATATGAATACGTTATAGAAGTTCTACAGAGGGATAATGGTTATCTCTATTAAAATATAGAAATACATTAATTAAAATATCTATATCTCCATTAAAATGAATAATACTATTGTAATCTGACACTACATCGACTAAATGTATTTTTAGGTAAATACAGTTTTAAATTTCAAGAATGCCTGTTGAACAGATTCGATACTTAGGACTCCATCTTGACAAGAGAATTACTTGGTATCCACATACAAGACTGAAACAAGAAACTGCTCGTAGATTCCGATTACTACAACACTTACTTGACAAACGCTCTAAACTTCCCATTCACTACAAAAAATTAGTATACACCACGATAATCAGACCAATTTGGACATATGGAATTGAGCTCTGGGGCTCCACCAAACCATCAAATTCTTCCCGCATCCAATTGTTACAATCCAAAATCCTACGTAAAATCCTTGATGATTCCTTATTACGTCACAAATAAACTCATTTACAAAGACCTTAACATCCCATTCGTTGCAGATTTGACCTAAAACAGATATGCGTCTTTTTATTCCAAACTCCTTAACCATCCTAACCCATTAATTCTTAATCTTTCATCCTTAACAATCCCTGATAATCCTCCGAGGCGTCTGAAAAGAAGATGGCCACGGGACCTTCTAATTTAAATTAATGTTTGAAGTGGGTGGTTCCTTCCCAAGATTTTCAAGTGTTTATGAAACATACTACATATTTAC
The DNA here is from genome assembly GCF_000696795.3 of Halyomorpha halys. Lineage (NCBI taxonomy): Eukaryota > Metazoa > Arthropoda > Insecta > Hemiptera > Pentatomidae > Halyomorpha > Halyomorpha halys. The sequence goes on along the minus strand of NW_027115321.1, from coordinate 556,448 downwards.
CTATTGTATTATTTTGAACAGTTGTAAATTACATTAAATAAATAATTTTTAAAAAAAATTCCAAGAATTTACTCTAGTGATGAACTCCTTTTTCAAGTTTTAGTGACTCTATCATTTACAAAGCTAAAACCATCAACTTGGTATTATTCTAATATACAATATTATTAAGTTCATATTTATTGGCTTTTATTAATTAATTTAATCATAGTTAAAACAGAAGAATTAACATTAAATTAAAAATACAAGATATTTTAACTTAAAACATTGCGAGAGCTCTTGGATGACCTTCAGAAGAAGGGTAGTAAATAAATCCAGCTTTCTTTCCTTGGGTTTAAATACGTGACCAGAATGCTATAACCTCATGCCTACCCTCTGCAACCCTCTTCTTCGTAATTTTTGTGAAAATTAGTTTAAGTTAATTTAAAAATTATATGTATAAATAATATACCGTGTTTTTTTTTTAAATACGAAGGAGATGGTGGTAGGTGCAGTAAAAACCAAACAAAAAAAAGGTTAATAACTATTTATTTGTTGATGTTTCACCCCACTTTGTAGAGCTTCATCAGAGCTTTTCGAAAAGCGTTCAAAGAATAGTTGAAAAATATCCAAATTTTTACATTTATTATTAATATTATTATTATTA
>NW_027115321.1:537758-555650 GCF_000696795.3 Halyomorpha halys | reverse complement strand
TAATAATAATAATAATAATAAAAGTAAAAATTTCGATATTTTTCAACTCGAAAAGCGCTGATGAAGCTTTTAAAAGTGGGCTGAAACGTCGGCGTATAAATAGTTTTCTTACAAAAGAATTATCTATTGTGAATCGGAACGTTATGAAATGATTTATTGTGTATATAACAATAGACAGGAGTGTGAATTGATGGCTGGCCTTGGTACTGGCCCTAAATTAGTTGGAGATTGGTTACTGGCTTCCTAACATGGCTCACTAACACCATCTATTATGATACAAATTTACTCAACTAACCCTTCCTAAGACGGGACAATAGACTACCCTATATACCCTCATAGGACATTTCATTGAATGTATGGAAACAGAACCTTGGTACAAATATAGGCTCCTTAATTGTGCAGATAACAATTTAATTATATTATTTCAATTTCTTGAGACAAGGTAATTATTTATTAAATAAATCAAAAATTCGTATCCATTTTTGTCTCACCACTTTATTTTTCACCAGTCCAACGTTTCGGCCTTTCTAGCCATCTTCAGGGACATCTAAATATTTAACAGCTTGTATTATATATTCATTTTTAACACTTATAACAACAACATTATTCACTATATAATATAACATACCTTCAATATATTTCTTCCTCACATTAATTTAAAGTTTCTTTTGCAGGCTATTCAGGCAAGTTATTTTCTTTATTATTATTATTAATTCTTAATTCTTTATTAATTATAAGCTTACTAAGCTTAAGTCTAGTTATCTATTTTTTAAAATTTAAAATCATTAATATTTAATTTATCTTATATAAGATTATCCACAATTAATTTATGTTTAATCCATATGCTATCAATTGAGAATACCAAATGAGACCATAAAAATTCTATTGACTCTAACTTTTAATTAATTTGTCATTCAAAATAACAACTTAGTACTACTAATATTGTGTGTGCTGGGTGGTTTGGTCTTCTGGTTTCTCCTAGGCTTTAGCAGTTCCTCCTTTGGCAACCTCGCTTCGCTAGAGTCCCTCCTTTACGTCCCTTCTTTGCTCTCGTTCCATTGTACTATTTCGATGTCTTTCCAGAATGAATCTACTTCCTTTCTCCTTGCTAAAAATGTCCTTCTTTCTCTCTACTTTCTTTCCAACCATTTCATTGGCTGGTCCTATTTAAGGGTGTAGACCAGATCTTTAATAATAGAAAATTTATACGATTATCATTAGGATACCACCCTATATCAACCAGCGCCACTGCAGTTTCGAGGTTGTAAAGACTTACGCCTCATCTTCCTCAGTTACAGACTGCTCCAACAGACCTACCGTCAAGAAAAGAAGTAATACTAAACCGCGAAAACAAGCTCAGTTGCTGAAGAGCCCAAAATAAATTCTCGAATGAAAACTTCACAGAGAGACTGGCTTTGCCTTATATCACTAAAAATACTATTTTTTTTAATCTTTTAGTTATTGATAATTGATTGTTTATAAACCAAATTATTTATAATGTTATTTTTTATCTTTTAGTCATTCATAATTGATTGTATATAAACCATATTATTTATAATGTTTTTTTTATCTTTTAGTCGTTTATAATTGATTGTTTATTAACCATATTATTTATAATGTTTTTGTATCTTTCAGTCATTCATAATTGATTGTTTATAAATAATATTATTTATAATGTTTTTTTATCTTTTAGTCATTCCTAATTGATTTTTTATAAAGTTTTTTATTATCATTTAGTCATTCATAATTGAATGTTTATAAACCAAATTACTTATAATGGCTTTTTAATATAATTTAGTCATTTATAATTGATTATTTATAATGTTTTTTTTAATATTTTAGTCATTCATAATTGATTGTTTATAAAACATATTATTTATAATTTTTTTTTTTTTTTTTTATAAAACAGTTGTTTCTCTTTTTTTTAAGGCATTGTCCCTCTACAAGAATAATATACAAATTGTTTTTTTGTTTTTTCATAAAAATAAGAAAATTTTATCGCACTAAGTAATAAATAAACTTAATAAAAAATTTATTAAAAAGAATTAGTTTTAAAACTCCGAAACGGTAATTCAAATATCATAAGGATAATATATTGTTTTATAAAATAAAAGTAGACCTGAAATAGTATATCTCATTCCAGATTCAAATATTATTTTAACAGTTATATTTTTATCTTTTTGTAAAGGTTTTGACTGTCGTCATTACAATATAAAATGATTGTCTTTTATTCCTTCTATAGTTATTATAAAAATAATAACACAAATAACAGAACAGTTAATCTTATCTCAGTATTTACTAGCGTAAATATAAAATTTAACCAGTTCTTTGGAAGGGCCTGTTATAGTGTAAAAACGAATCTGATCTTGAATATTTAAGGAATTCGCGTTTTTTCGTTCCAAGCCGCTAAAGGTTGTTATATATACACGTAGGATCTCTGCTGTTATATCATTCCTCCTCAACTGACAAACTGTGACTCCCTCCTTCTGTAATATTCAGACTTCAATCTTCTTCCTGCAAGTGGGAACACGGCTTCTCTCAGGAACTGCTTGACACTCGGCTAAAGAAAAAAAGTAACAATTCGATCATAGTGCTTTTGAAGAGATTAGGAAATAAAAATATATTTATTTAATTAGTTAGTTGTTCATTCATTACATAACCATTTTACTCGTATTTCAAGGACCTTTCAGGTATCATTCAACGGGTTTATAATGACCTGGGTCTCATAAACCTAATTTTTAAGACTCAGCTATTGATTTAATAATGATGCCTAGGAACTATTACTGGTTATTATTATTATTTTTTTAAATGATATGTATTATTTTGTGATATATGTGTCCTGTCTCCACCTGAAAAGACATCCTTTCATCCCGCCCAAATACATCTAGTTACAATAAAACACAGCAAACTTATCAATCAATAACTTAATACATAAGCAATAATCTATATTAACAAAGATATTTTTTTTTTAATAATTTTTATTTATTGATAGATATTACAATCTGCCACACAGTTGTGACCAATAGGTAATAGTGATGAATGATCTCATACATAATAGAATAAAATAAAATAAAATAAATGAATAAAAAAAAAATCCTCTTAAAATATATACAAACAAAATGAACATTGTAAAACTATCTGTCTGAAAAATAAATAAATAAAATAACATAATGATAAAATAATATAGGCTCTACAATCACACTCTAATATACAATATTTACACAATCGACCTGAGGATCCCTGAGCCCACTCTATCCCCCACGTGTGAGGGGTAGAGCAGAGCTCAAAAGATCCCAGCGCATCCCTCTCACCGCATCACTGGTAGTGAGTCAGTGGAGCCTGAGTAAGCAAAAGCCGCAAACACTCAACTTGAGTGGAGAATCTGACCATTGCCAGAACTCCAATTGTCCATTTCTATTTTAATAAGTCTCTTGGCCACTGCCGTTTCAACCTTCTAGGTGGGCTGTAGTGATGGGTGGAACTAGATAAGGTTTGAACCAAAGGATTAGGATGGTAGGAAAGGTTTATATTTATATGGAGATATTTTCAACAAAGCTAAAATAAAAGTTTTAACAGTATGATTTATGAAAATTCGAATCGATTAAAATTCAAATCATCGTTTTATCCCATTTACTTTATAATAATAAATAATTACGTTTAATTTATTGATGAATGTGTATGCTATATTACAGATATTTAATAAACATAATGTACTTTCATATATGCCAGCAAGTGCGCCAAAGCCGCAAATACTCAACTTGAGTGGAGAATCTGACCATTGCCAGAACTCCAATTAACAAAGATATAAACTTTTTTTTCTACTTTTCATTTTTCAAACAATAATTAACTATAACCTAAACATAATTTTATTTAATTTAATTTTTAAACATTTTTTTCTCCCCCTTCTTGCACAAATTTCTATTATATTTTCCTAATTCATTTTTTTTTTTTTTTGTTCTCAACCTTATCTACGCTATTCTCTCTCTCATACCTCCCTTCCTGACCCTCAAAGCACGTTCAATCTCTTACGCAAATAGAATACAAATTAAAAGAAATTATCAATAAATAGAAATATAGAAATAAATTAAAAAATAACAATATCCACAGTTGTATATTAACCCGGGGGAGTTGTATATAATACCCGGGAAATAAACAACTATATTTTCCTAGTATTTGATCTGATTTGTTTATACTTTTGTCTACCTTCCGTTGACCCTTCGATGTTGTTATTGCCGGTTGTTTATGTTATTCCCTATTTTACCTCCCCGCCATTACTCAATTCAGTTTTGCTCTGACCTCCTCCTCACTCAGTACACTTCTAATGTGACATCTTTTTTCTCTCACTTGAGAATTTTTCTCAACTGAAGAAATTTTTTATTTTATATCATGAGCCATGGCCAGAATATTTTAGATCTTTTACAAAATCTGGATTCTTGAACAGCTACAATTTACAATTTAAATTTCAAATTGCTTTGAAAGTAATTGTAAAGATTTTTGTCATCATCATATCCAATCATATAAAACAAAAAAGTCCAATGATCTATCATGGGATAAATGGTCAGGGGACAAAAAATTTATGACCCTCCTGCAGGGTTAAGAAGTAACTAAAATGATTTTACCATTGAGAAGCGGTTTTACCATATGTAATCAATAAATATAATTGTTTATTTGTTCTTAAAATAGTGTTTTTGGTAATATGGACCCCTCCTTCCAAAGTTAATTACCTACTTGATATTTATTCAAATACTCTTTTTATATTAATTTAGATTAATCAATTACTCCTGTTTTTCCAAATACTAAATCTATAATTCAGATTTAGTATTCTTCGAAGAAAGGAATGTTTATTTACAAAAGCCCGTATATACAGCTTAGCTTAATTTATTTTCTTAAATACATACTTTAGTTACTATGAACTGAAAAATGTCATTCAATTTACTTGCATAGTTAGTTGTTCTTCGTTGAGGCTTAGATCTTTAGGGCGTACAACCCAATGATTACCAGCCCTCCTGTTTTCTATTTTATTTTCTAAATTTAAATTTAAATCTTGTATCCCAAACTCTCGAATCCCATATCACAGCCCTCGAAGAATGGTGTCGTAATTGGAGGATTAAGATAAATTCCAAAACATCCCATCAAATCACCTTTACCCTTCGTCGTAAACCTACGGACTGCCCTACATTTAATGATGTTACTCTTACCCCTGTCGAACAGATCCGGTACCTTGGACTACATTTGAACAATCGATTAATCTGGAATCCTCACACCAGACTGAAAAGACAGGAAACTGCACGTCGATTTCGACTATTACAGCACTTACTAGACAAACGGTCTAAACTTCCAACACATCACAAAAACTGATCTACATGACTGTAATAAGGCCAATCTGGATATATGGAGTTGAGCTTTAGTGCTCCACTAACCCTTCGAATTCCTCTCGTATTCAATCCTTACAATCCAAAATCCTTCGTAAAATCCTTAATGCTCCTTATTTTGTCACAAATAAAATCATACATAAAGACCTTAATGTTCCCTATGTAACCGATCAAGCCCGAACCAGACATCATTCCTTCCATTATAAGCTCCCTAAACCACTCAAACCCCCTAGTTCTAACCTCTTCCATTCCTGACAATCCTCCGAGACCCCTGAAAAGAAGATGGCCACGAGACCAGCTAATGTAAAATGTCATTAGAGTGCTACCAATGGGTAGTTTCTCTACACGCCGGTATCACTCCAATTTAATTTAGATCAGATTTACTAAATGTATTATAATGTACAGTTGTAAATATCAATAAATAAATATTTAAAAAAAATTAAATGTATATGAATATAATATTATATCTTGTTCAATAGGGGTTTCCTTCTTAAAAAAATTAATACCAATTTTATGTTGTTTTCCTCATTATTCAGGGCTTTTGATATACGCGGTCTCACTCCTAATCTACTTCAATCCGCAGCATAGAAGTGGCATTCCTGGAAGATGTTGGTGACTGAGTTTTATAACAACATTGACATCTTGGCGATGGCTCCTAATTCATCAGATAGGAATGAGTTAGATTTGTATGTCCCAGTCTCAATAGAGCTATTGCAACCTCCTCCCTGCGATCGGAATGGTTCGTTTAGTTGTTTATTTTAAGTTTTCTGTTTACTTGGTGGACTTTCACTCCACATGGATTCCCAACTACCAAATATTTCATTTTTCAGTGAAAGACTTATTTCTTGGGGTTTCAAAATGGCCGCGCCCTGACCTGGAATAGCAAGTGCTAGCATAGTTATTTTCGGAATCAAACCAGATCATAAATTTAAATTTAAACCCAATAGGGAAGTCTCATGTGTCATGGCCGCAACTGCAGTTCACTGTTCACATCGCTCTGCAATTATTACCAAGTCAAATGGAATATAGCTCAAATCCAGCTCTCAGACTGCACATAGCGTGAGTTTATAAATAGCTAAACATTTTTATACCCTCATTATAATAGAATTATTTTCTATTGGAAATTAGCAAATAATAATTGGCATTCAGTTACTAGTGATAGCTCTAGTGATAGGGAATTCCTCCTAGGGATCTAATCTTAAGACTATATTTCACGGCATAGGTTCTGTGTACCTCAATAATATTACCAATAGATAATCAATAATCAATAATATAATAATCATAATTGTCTCTGGATTCGGGTAGGGTCCCGAGTTCGAATCCAGAGACAATTTTTTTTAATTATAATTATTATATACATCACGGACTTTTAATTTAATTATTTGAGGAATGTTTTATTTAACAATTTTATGTTATTTTGTACACAGTTTATTTTCTTTCTAAAATAATTTGTTTATGTTCCTTTTTTTCTTAATTTAAAATAGTCATTTTCTTTTTAAATATGAACTCAGACAAGAGACAGGAATATGCCTTGTGAAGACCCCGAAGAAGAGGCCCTGATTTCAGAAATAAGTGAGAAAGATTCACAGTATTTAAAGAGACGTAACCTTCCAAAGTGGCACAGAAAGCCTGCCCGCGAATCAGCGGGTAATTCACCTAACAAAAAAAAAAATCATCTAAATCCAAAAAGGCAGTTGAACAGCCTGAAACTAGCAGTCAGGCCACTGCAGCCACGAAACCTGAAATAACTACACCTTTCACCTCAATAATTCCAATATTGAAAAAAATCCACCTAACAACACTCCAGAGCCTCAAGGATTATCTGATCCTGAATGGTGGTTCAGTCCTATCTATGTAAATAAAATTGAAAATTTCATTTTGTTTGGTCAAAACATTGCAAACTTGATCGGACAGCCAAACTTTATATGTTTTTCGCGTGTTAATGACATCAAGATCAACACATCCACTAAGGATTATTATAAAAATCTTGTATATTATTTCACCCAAAAAAACTACGATTTTCACTGGTACCAATTAAAACAAGAGAAGCCATACAGAGTGGTTTAAGGGGTCTTCACTTAATTACCCCCACAGACGCTATCAAATCACGCTTAGAAGAAATTGGCCACAATGTAAGAAATATATTGTGCGTTCTTCAAAAAAATTCACAAAAAAATACCCACTGCCTTTATTCTTTGTCGATTTAGAACCAGCCCGTAATAATCCTGAAATATTCCATGTTACAAGGCTGGTTTACTTAACAGTTAAATTTGAGAAGCCCAGACAAAAACCTATTATTGTCTAGTGCATGCAAACTCCCTGACCACCCAAACCCACTAGTTTCTAACCTTGCTTCCTCTTCCACTCCTAACAATCCTCCAAGGTGCCTAAAAAGAAGATGGCCTAAAAAAATGAAGAAGTTTTTCTACATCCCTGTAACCCTCCATTTTAATTGAGATCATCTTTACTAAATATATTATAACGTACGGTTGTAAATAGCAATACATAAATAAAAAATCCAATAGGAGAGTTGCATATACTTAAAAACCAAATGGACTCCCATATTACTACATTTTCCTCTGTAATAAGTGAACAACCGAATTTCATTTTAGTCTTATTAATGATGCACAACATAAAAACTGTAAGTTCGTGTGAAACAACCATCTAATATGTAAATAGAGTCTGACACCAAATAATTAAGCCATTAATTAATCAAGATACTAGCGACACCTACAGCACCATTTCCCGGTACGACTTAACCGCCCTAACGATTGTCAAACAGCAGTTTGAGATAGGATCAGCCAACAGCTGGGAGGGCGGAGGGAATCTGTTGAGATATTTGGGTCAGCGATGGGAAGGGCAGATTACGCTCTATGAAAAAGGGTGGAGTTGGCGTGACATAGCTCCGCAATGACAAGTTTATTAGTTGTCCGATAAGCCGCGGCCTCGCACGCCCTCCTCCCCCCCCATACGCAATACAACCCCCTCCCCTTAAACATAACCCTGTTTTATGCACTCCGTCCTTTATTTTTTTCGTCCCCTCCCGAATGAGAAAAGGAAAGAAAAAAAAGGGAAAACCGAGGGGAAACGTTGGGCACTTTTCAGCAGATTAATGTTTCATAATCCTCCTAATTAGTGGCCTTTGTAAGAAAGTTCAGTTGGTCTGAATTATATTTTTATTTTTTTGGTTTGTTTGTTATCTTTTAGTTTGGTTTTCATTAGTGTATATTTTTTTTTTTTAACTCCTTCCCATTCTACTCCTAACAACCAGCCTCTTTTTCGTTTTACCACTGTCGTTGGAATGAATTAAACAGTAATTGCAACCAATGTTATTACAAATAGTAAAAATTAAAATTAAAGAAAGTAAATAATAAAAGCAAATTAAGTGTTTCGTAAACTACATCTGAACATGTGAGAGAGAATAAATGGTGAACCATTCCAATTTTCTTATTCTATATTCTTTCTAAAGAACACCCTACTTCTTTTTTTCCAGGGGACGTCCTATCAGTGAATATATATTGGTCATTAATATCAGTGATGTGACTGATATTATAATTTAGTCGGGTTTTCCCAAGTTTAAACCAGTTATTTTATGTTAATAGATACACGAGTAATTCTGTGAGTCATATGTTTGATTTATATATTGTATTAAGACCACTATATAATCTGCATATCTCGCTGTCAAAATGTCTGAATTGCAAAGCATGTCCAGGGCGTATGTTATATACAGTAGTGGAACGAATACAGAACCTTGGATTCTTCTGCTGGTATTGGTCTATTAGAAAATAGCTCTTTTCCGTGTCGGACGAAGAAAAATCTGTCGAAAATTAAAAATATATAAAATCTGATTTTTAATGAATAATACGACGATTTTTAGCCTAGTATTAGTACTTTTATTTTCTAATAATTTTATAATTTAAGCCTGGTTTTATCAAGTAACTTAATAATAATATTTAATCAAATATGTATATTTATATTTATTATTATTAATCTAATTAGATATTTACACAATAGAATGTGTTACTGGCTTAATTCTTCGGTGGCACAATTATAGTTTTTTAATTCCTCTCTTTAAAATTGTATTTGTATGTTTTTTTCTTTTTACTGTTCTTTACTTTAAATTTTATTTAATTATAGCACGATAAAAAATCATTCTTATTAATACAATTTAAAACAGGTGAAGTAGAAATAAAAATAAATATAATTACGCCACTCAAGAACAAAACCACCAACACCATCCCCTGAGTAAATTATTTCTGAGACAAGAGAAATTAATTACCACCTTTAATTAACTAACAGGACAATTTACAGCCTCATTTCTTTCGCGGAAGAGGGGCGTATTTTCCGCCATTTTTTCCTCTAGGTTTCAGCAGAGTCTCCTTTCACAAAACATTAAAATTAACGAAAACGTTTTAGTTAAGTAAGTTGTGAAGTTGGGATCTGAGGTTGAGTTAAGAGACTTTCTGAAAGGACTATCAACATTCCAGGTGTTTCACTCCCTCGGGCAATCTCATACTCTCCAAAACAGCTCTTAAATTAATTTAAACCCTAATAGACTTTTCAACGTTCAACCAGATATTTTAAAAGACTTATCTAACTATTATGAGAACTCTTGTAATTTAGAGTTTATGTGGTACGCTAACAAATTAAATTAATATCCGAAGTCAATATTTGTTGTTTTACCTTAAGTACCTTCTCTACATATTAATAAAACATCTCCATAGTTTAAGGTAAAATAATATTAACATTTAATTAGTTCTATCTAATTAACATAATGCTTAAACGATTTAGAATGTTGTGAAACTAAGTCCTACGAAAATGAGTAATAGTAATAATGAGAAAGTAGTAGACAGTGGATAATATTTATGGGAAGATCCTTCAGGGTGCGGTGATAGAACACAAATAAGTTAAACACTTATTTATTAGTGCAAAGTTTCAGCCAGGATTTCTATCTTTCGTCAGAGCTAAGAACAGAAAACGAGATAACAACTAATGAATAAAAGGAATTATAGAATGATTAGAAAATAATAAAATCACTAACATTATGGATACATAAATGGTGTTAACAGGCATAAAATATATTTTTCTCTTTGTTTTTTCTATACTTTAATTTTAAATATTTATTATTAAATTGAAGTATCCCCATTTCTCCTCTATCTTTGCATTATATAGCTGTATATTTTTATTTCCTTAGTTCTGCTATTTTACTTACATATTTAATTACCAATATATAAGTTTTATTTCCCACTTCTCTTTGTACTTTGTTTTTTTATGATCATCATTTTGTACATATGATGGTAAGTAAATATTTATCCGCAAGTAAATATTTAGTTATATATTTGTTTATGTTGATAGCCCTATTGTTTGGCGTTGATGACGCATGCTTTGTTTTTATGTCTATGCATGTTTCAAGCTGATAGGTCAACCAAAGAAGAGGCAACATTCCGTCAAAGCGATCCGTTTTTTGTGGTCGGAAGGCGTATTAGAGGCCGAAATTCATCGAAGATTTTCGGTATAGTTCGGGAACAGTGTTTTGCCACAACGAAGTGTCTACGAATGGATTGAAAAATTCAAAAATGGTCGCACAAGTATTATGAACGATGAAGGAGCTGGACAAACGTTTACCACCACAAATGAAAAAAAACATTGAGCGTTCACGTGAAATGGTGCTCTTAGATAAACAAGTAACTATTGACAAAGTGGCACATAGTCTGAAAATTAGTCACGGTTCTGCCTACGAAATCATCCACGACAGACTTGGGTTTCATAAAGTTTGTGCAAGATGGGTTCCAAAACAACTCACTCAGTTTCATAAACAAACGCGTTTAGCCACCTACCAAAAACGCTTGGATCGCTATGGTAACGAACGGGACAACTTCTTTGACAGAATTATTACTGGTGACAAAACATGGATCCATCATTACGAGCCGGAGAGTAAACGGCAGAATATGGAATATTCGCCGTGCAAGAAAAGGTTCAAAGTCCAGCTTTGGAACATTATGAGGAAAGGGGCACAACAATAAACAGTGTACGTTACAGTGAGATGCTTACTGTCAAGCTAAAGCTTGCAATTGGAAGCAAACGCCGAGGACAGCCGTCAAAAGGTGTTGTGATGTTGCACGACAGTACCCGTCCAAATACTGCTACCCACACTACTGAAACGCTCCAGAAACTCAATTTTGAAGCAGTAGCTCATCCTCCATATAGTCTGGATCTTGCCCCTTCTGACTATCCCTTGTTTGGTCCATTCAAAGAGGCATGATCAGCGGTGCATTCCTGGCTCGCAGCTCTATTCTTTTATGAGAGCATCATGAAGCTTGCACTAGGTTTGACCAAGTGCATTGAAAAGCAAGGGGACTATATCGATAAACGATGTACTTGTATGTTTTCTAATTGATTACAATAAAATTATATAACTATAATGCCGATAATAATTGACTTACCCTCGTACAATTACTTGCTAGATTTTCAATTATAAAGTTTATTATTTTATTAATTGTACTTTCCTCCAACTTAATTTTGATTTTACTCTTCTAGCAGTCTTTATCTTCTAATAATATTTGAACTATTCATGCCTGTTAACACTATTTATTTATCTATATTCATTGTGTGTTTTCTTGTTTAGTTTTTTTAGTCCTGAATCAGGCTAGAAATTCTGCCCGAAACGTTGACACTAATTAATAAAATTTTAACTTATTTGTCATAATTAATCATTAATCATCTTCTCCTCATAAACAATAAAAGTATTCAATTTGATTTTTACCAAATATGAAGTTCAAAGGAGTGTAAGTACAATTGTACAAAATATTATTAAAACTATTCATTATAAGCGAACGGCTTCTAATGGTTTCGCTCAAGGGCTAAAAATATAAAAGATAAATATGATTATGTGAAAATTTATATAAAAATTAACAAAGTAAATTAAAGAATATAAAATTAAAATGTACAACGAAATGTACAAATGTACGAGAATTACAAAAAGCTATTAGAGGTATTAGGGAATTTTCATTTTTATTCTAATTTCCTGTCTTTTAATGTGCACTGTATTTTTATGTTTCTTTGATATCTACTCTATTATTTGTTATGATTTCAGTTTTCATTAATTTTCTAAGGCCTTTTTGTAATTCTTGTTCATTATTACTTTTCACTGTACATGTTAATTTTATATTCTTTAATTTACTTCGTTTATTTTTATATAAATTTTCAAACAATCATATTTAGCTGCACTTTGTTTTTAATATCTTTAATGAAATTTACAACTGTATATTATATAATGCATTCAGTAAATTCGATATTAGTTAAAATGGAGTGTTACAGGCGTGTAGAGAAACTACCCATAGGTAGCACTCTCATATCATTTTACATTAGTCGGTCTCGTGCCCATCTTCTTTTCAGGCGCCTCGGAGGATAGTCAGGAATGGAAGAGGATGCAAGGTTAGAAACTAGGGGATTTAAGTGGTTAGGGAGTTTATAATGGAAGGAGTGATATCTGGTTCGGGCTAGATTGGTTACATATGGAACATTAATGTCTTTATGTATGATTTTATTTGTGACAAAGTAAGGAGCATTGAGGATTTCATGAAGGATTTTGGATTGTAAGGATTGGATACGAGAGGAATTCGAAGGTTTAGTGGAGCCCTAAAGCTCAAGTCTTTTGTAATGAGTTGGAAGTTTAGACCGTTTGTCTTGTATTTGCTGTAATAGTCGAAATCGACGTGCAGTTTCCTGTTTTTTCAGTTTTGTGTGGGGATTCCAGTAAATCTTTGGTCCAGATGTAGCCCAAGACAGCGGATCTGTTCGACAGGGGTAAGCTGCAGCCCTGATGTAGCCCTGGGCCGAAACGTTGCTTTATAATAAATAATTTTATTAATATTGTAGTTCTTTTGATACCAGTTTTATTATTTTAGAAAGTTACGTTTTTTTCTAAATTTGCAATGGAAGAGGTATCAATCTACTAATTGGTATCCTTCTACCATAACCTCGACAGATCCAAGAATATCAAAATCTGTTAAAGGAATGAGGAAAACACCCCTGCCAGTAACTCTAAGAAGAGCCTCTCTGAATTAGCCAAGATAAAGGAGCCGGAAAGTTAAAATTTCCAATTAAGTTTGTTTATTAATAAGTTTCTAGGAAATCTTGATCTTAATATACCCATCCTTCTGTTATTAATAATAGAGTGAATACACAATGAGGGTAACAACGATTGCTAAGTATAGAGCAGTAATTAGTGTTTATTAATTATTTATTCAAGACAGTACAAACAGTCGTATTACAGTTACGGTGAAGGAAAAGTTAAAGATAATCTTTAATCTTTATTATTTCAGTTTATAAAACATAAATATAATAATAAATTGTATTTGAGCTTTGGTATTTTAAAATTAAGACTTTTGTGTAGACAACGAGGCTCAAATAAAATATTGATTTACGAGTAAAGATTTGAGGGAGTTTTGTTATTTTTGCGCTATGTTTCTAAGGATGGTATACATGAATTAGAGGTTTGTCGCATCATGATTCTTAAAGAAATAGAAATTTGGAAAAAGATTTGAAGCTCGGAAATCCATTCACTCCTTAAACAATTTTTACTCTTACTTTCCTCGAATATAGGTCGAAAAATTATATGAAATACGAAAATTCATTTATCCACAAAATTTTTTTTAAAAATTATAAGAAATATAAAATATTTATTTTTGGCTAAGAATAACTAAACGATTTAATGAGGTTTTACTTTTATTTAATTTAAATATTATTTTTAAATCAACTTTTATTTATTTTTTTAAAATCCATAAATGTAACTTTTAATTTTAACTTTTATTAAATTAAAACTTCCTACTAAAGTTTTTATTTCATCGCTTAAATAAACGATCAAATTTACCCCTTTCGGAAAAAACTAAAGATTTATACCTACGGTATGAAGTTTACCTTCAACTCAAGGCCAGGCACTCTTTTACTTTTGATTGGCTGGTTGAATTTGTAGTGGACTGAATGAATTAATGGAATGAAATATGGCTAAGGTGATAGAAGGAGAATTTAGTTTAACAAGGGAGAATGGTTAAACACTGAGTCTATTGTTATTACAGGTATGAAGGGAGGCCTAAAAAGAACATTTATTGTTTGAAAAAGTTAATTATTTGTAATTATTGCTAATAATTACAAATAATTAACTTTTTCATTGTTTGAAAAAGTTAATTAATTGTGATGATGATGGTATGGACTTACACCATGCTTTCGGTTTCTTGTCCCTTCATATTGCCCCCTCCTCGGCTACCGGAGGGCTCTTCGGAAGTGTACTTACTCGCTCGTGGTTTTATTGCGGAATATAAATGCAGAAAGGAAGACCGCCCCTGGCTAAGGCTCGCTGGCGAGTGTGAGTGCATTTTGTTTTCTCGGACACATGGGCTGCTGGCCTGGCTAATTAGCCATATGTTTTGAATCGTCCGTTTAAACGGAACACCTACCTTTAATATGGAAATTTGGAATTTTTACGGAGTACAAATTTATGGATATACAAAAAAAACTAACCTACTAAAACTGCAATCGAAATCAAAACAATTTCAATCAGAATTACTGGAACTGATTAGTAGCCCCTCCCCTCCCCTTACATCAGTAAAAAAACCTTACACAAAGACTTACAAACTTGAAACGTGCAAACAACCATTAAACCACAGTATAAACGGTTTCACGACACACTTACAATACACACTAATCCCCTAATTCAAGAACTATCAACACGAGATTTAACCGATACGAGACGACGTTAATGTTTGAGCTGGAATAGGGAAATTGATTTTTAAATTTCAATTTTAAAGGAGAGGTATCGTTGGATGACCTTAACCTGAATGTCGTCATGACATTGTTTTTTTTATTTTTTTTTTCTGTACATCTCATTCGTTGGATGTAAAAATGCTATTTATTTAGTTGTGTGTAAAATAAATAAAGTAAAAAAAAAAAAAAAAAAAACTTTATCATTGGATGATCTTAACCTTCATGACATTGTCTGTTTTTTCTAAACAATATTTCATTCGGAGGTTGTAAAATATTATTTACAGTTGTGAATAGAATAAATTTAAAAAAACTTTTATTTAAATTCACAGGCGATTTATTGTATTCTATAGAGTTTTTTTAAAAATAAATCTAAAAGGGTATTTGAGATTTGGAATTTCAAAATTATAAAATATCTATTGAAGAATGGTGTAAAAACTGGAGAATCAAAATAAATCCCACCAGATCACCTTTACTCTCCGTTGTAAACCTCTGCCCTGCCTGTCCTACAGTATCCTTTCTAGATACTCCATTAATGCCTGTTGAACAGATTCGATACTTAGGACTCCATCTTGACAAGAGACTTACTTGGAATCCACATACAAGACTGAAATGACAAGAAACTGCTCGTAGATTCCGATTACTACAACACTTACTTGACAAACGCTCTAAACTTCCCATTCACTACAAAAAATTAGTATACACCACGATAATCAGACCAATTTGGACATATGGAATTGAGCTCTGGGGCTCCACCAAACCATGAAATTCTTCCCGCATCCAATTGTTACAATCCCAAATCCTACGTAAAATCCTTGATGCTTCTTTTTTCGTTCCCAAGTCCTTTCCTTTCCATTGGTTTTAGCTTTGCCTTCGTTGTTGATTTGACTTAGAAGGTCTCTTTTTTTTTTTATTTTAATGTCTTTAGTCCTCCTAATGGGTTGTTTCTTCCTCTTTTTTTCTTGTGTATCTGTGATATTCTTCCTATTTACCTGTTGTATTATTTTGTACAGTTGTAAATTACAATAAATAAATAATAAAAAAAAAAAGTTTATTTTTTTTCTTTTAATTCAGTGGGTACTATTGTTGATATTTACATTTTTTTTCTTTGATTGTTCAATATCTGTGCATATTGTATGAATCAATATTTGAACAATACTACTTAATTTTGACTAATTTTATTAATTATCTTCAATAAAATAATTAATAAAAAATCATATTTTATTTTAAATGAATATGCATTGCAACTAAATACATGTATTTTTAGAAAAATAGTTCCTATTGTCACTCACAGGAGAAACCTATTCCAAATCTATTTTTTTTTTTAAATTAGCCTGACCGAGGTGAAGAGCAACTAACGATAAGTCGAACCTTTCAGTTTGTATTTTGAATTGCATTAGTAATCAGAATTGATTACTAGCTCAACTAGTATTTCTCGATTCATAGCATATTAATTAACCTTTAAGTAAATCTCTCATGATTATTATAGCTTAAATTGTATATAGTTGCAAACATAAACTAATACAATCCAGAATTCACTTTATAATTTAGAATCACTGCATTCCATCTCATTATCATAGCCTAGTAAATTGGTAAACATGGCACCGTTGGAGGAGATATTTAATGATTAATTACTTGCAATCCACTTAGTAAATCCAGTGTAAATGGCTCTAGTGGTCGAAACACTTAAATAAATAAAAAAATGATTAATTACGTCTAGCATACCAAAGCAAGGGGGTCTAGGATATCTAGTCTTTGGATTTAATATATTACATTCGTTTCTAAGAATTTTTTGTCGGCTCCCATCAAGAAACGATAGAGAGACATACTGTAAGTATAAATATATTTTTTTATTTATAATCTTAATATTTTCTTGAGACTGGTAAATTTTTATTAAAATAAATATATTTTTTAAAATTTTATTTATTGATATTTACAACTATACATAAAATACATCAATTAAATAAATATAAATATAAATACAGATATAGAGATAAGTAACTATCGTGATTTCATAATGAAATATGAAAACACCCCTGAACATCTCCTCATCGTAAATAAAATATTTAATAGACAATTTTGTCTACGTAAAAATAAATTCAGATACTTATATTGATCAGCAACTATTTCAAAATCTATGCGTTTCTTTTTCTCAAAATCATTAGTTGGAAGTAACAACAATCAATGTCCATAATTAGAAATTTCATTTTTTTTTTTTTTTTGTAGAAACTTTTTCTGTCAAATATAAAATCATTATATACAAAAACCGCCAAAAGGTGTCACAACTTTTAGGTTGTATAAAAAAAAATAAAATAAAATAAAAATACATAAATAAAATAAAATAAAAAGCACACTTTTAGCTTTTCCAGTGTACGTGGATAGCCTCATTTCAGCGATTGTTTAATCGTAAAATAAAAAGGAATTAGTCTGTTACCAAAATCTTACTTGTCATATTCATTTCGTCAAAGGAAGGAATTCTGAAGTTTCATTAGCTTGTACGAATTTGTTTTATTCTAATTATGGAATTATTGTATATAGGTGGCTGTGTGTTTATTTAATTGTTACTTAAATTTATTCCTTTTTCTTATGTATAAACTATTATTTATTTTTTTGTTATTTGATCAGTTTTATGTTATTATATTTTTAATATAAATCCATATTTTTATTTATACAAATCATGTTAATATTTTATTTTACTTGTATATTTCTTTATTACTATTTTAAGTTTCTTTTTTTGAGCTCTGGGGCTCCACCAAACCAT
>NW_027115321.1:517974-537708 GCF_000696795.3 Halyomorpha halys | reverse complement strand
AAAATTTTATTTATTGATATTTACAACTATACATAAAATACATCAATTAAATAAATATAAATATAAATACAGATATAGAGATAAGTAACTACAATGCAGTCGTAGAACCTCGGTCAGGCTTAGAACAGCTTGAATTACCTGTGAAATCCTGCATCGGGCGCGGCTGATCTCACAGGCACAGGATTCGCCAAAAAGGGGCCGAGTGTGACCCCTACCTCCCAGTAGTTTCCTAACTTTGTGGGGTGGTTCCAACCCGCCCAGTCAGTTCATCTTCTGCTGTCAAGAAAGTGCGTCACACGTGTTTTGTTCTGACAGGCTCACCGCGCCCGATTACGTTACAAACCTAGGGTCAATATTTTTCACTTTAGATAGTAAATTTTTCACTTCACTGTTTTTCGACACTTGTGCTAGATTCATTTTCGTCAGGTACCATTACCGTTTTGGAATGGAGATCGTGTGCCGGCTCATCGCCCCTCTTTCCAAGATTTTTTCATGAATTCTTCAATCGTTATTTCATTATTGCTTTGATAGGGATATTCTATAGGGAGTGTTGACAACCTACGTCACATGCAAGAATAATTGTGTACTCCTGGTTTCTTCTGTGCTCGGAACCAAAGCCATTGATAAAAGTACTGAAGAAAAAAAAACTGAGGTCATAACGTATTATAATTCTCACAAAAATGGAGGTGACACTGCTAACCAAATATGAGCCACATACAAACGTGCAGCGAAATACACATCGATCGCCAATTTTTCTATACTATGTTGAACTCAGGAGGGATCTTTGGTTATTCACCTCGGGAATCAATTGGAATGAATTCCAAGAAGAGTTTTCCAAAGAATTGTCACATGAACTGTGCATCGGACAATTTCAGCGAAGAAGCCGGCTGAAATCCGGCTTTCACAGCTTGAAAATTCGTCTCAAGATCCCTCCCGGCTGACGATCGTCCAAAATCAACCCCTCCCCACCTCCAAAAGCGGTCCGTATGCTGTGATTGGTGGAAACAGGAATACATCGGCTCACGAGGTACTCCTGTGTAAAATGGAACCAAGGAATTTGCCCCTCGTGCGAAACCACTCAATGCAACATGCTTTTAGCCTGTTCTTGCGATCCTTTATCGGTTTTTTGGACGATGACTCCGACTAATTTTTGTCCCCAAACATTTCAACTTCATATCTGTCCCTTTTTGAATTTTGTTTCGAGGATAAAAGGTCCTATTTTGATTTATATTCATAACCATGAAATGGGAATTCCGCATTTTGACTTTTTTTTTTTGTTTTTGTATCTAAATAAATAATAGGAAATGTTTTAAATTTATTTTATATTTTTCCCAAATTGCCTACATCCTCAAGATGATCGGTAATTTTTGGTTTTATTAAATAAGGAGATTTAGGGACTTCACGAATTTTTTTGTATCGTGTGCCTTTCAGACTCACCGCGCCCAGATTTTGAAAATCCTTGACCGCGCCCTACAAAGGGTTAATGAGGTTAAAATATTTTAGTAAATTAGTTCAAGGGTATTTGAACTGAAAGAATTAACTGACACAAAGAGGTCCTTTTTGAAACGACAGACATTCATAAACAGAGATCTCACGGTAAGATTATCATGTAGAATAGCCTTTCAAAAACAAGTAAAGATGGATCAGTTCACAAAAAGCTATTTAGCATTACGGGAATTGACTGAAGTCAAAGAGCTTGAAATAGGGGGAGGGAAGAAATATAATTCAACTGAACTGGGAGGACTAATATCATCTAATTACCAGCTTCCACTTAGCTCAGTCTAATTAGCAAGAGTTGTAAAAGAAAGAGAGGGGTGGGGGGCGTTCCTTATTGGGAATGGGGCAGGGGACAGTAGAGTAGGGGGGCAGCGAAGCTATTGGACTATGGGGTCTCTATTTAGGAGGCATTGGCCGATATTCAGTTAGTGTGGACTGTATTAGTAGCCAATGGCTTGAAAACTTGAGCCCGAGTAATAAACTTTGTCCACAACAAAATTATTCCCAAGGTAAATTTTCCTTTGTGTTCATTCCATTCATCAAAAAATTCATTATATTCTTTTATCACACGGGGAGAAATTTCAGCTGTATTTCACGTCAAATCATAATTTTATATTTGCAAGCAAATTCTAAAACTAGGTACCTTCCATTCAGATTTTCGGGAAAACTAGATTTATGTATTGGAAGATCGCTGATTGATCATGTGTATTAATAAATGGAATATGGTCCGGGTGCGGTCAAGTAAAACTCAAATACTAGTAGTAATAACTATATTAATTGAGCCAACGTTTCGCCCCATGTTGCAGGGCTTCGACAGAGCTAAAAAAGATACAAACACAATGGAAAATTACAAGAGTATACAAAATAAAAATAAAAATAAAAGGTAATAAATATATAAGAATATACCTTTTATTTTTCTTATTTAATTTTTACTTTTCATTGTATACTCTTGTAATTTTCCATTTATTTTTTTACTTAAGTTGATTGTTTGTATCTTTTTCAGCCCTGACGATTCCCAGCAACGTGGGGCGAAACGTTGACTCAATTAAAATAGTTATTACTGTTTGAATTGTATTTGACCACACCTGGACCATATTCCATTAATTATAGATTTATGTGTATACACGAACTTACCAAAATAGAGATTTAATTTCTTTCAGCGGCTTTTTATTCCAAACTCCTTAACCATCCTAACCCATTAATTCTTAATCTTTCATCCTTAACATTCCCTGATAATCCTCCGAGGCGTCTGAAAAGAAGATGGCCACGAGACCTTCTAGTTTAAATTAATGTTTGAAGTACCACCAATGGGTGGTTCCTTCCCAAGACTTTCAAGTGTATATGAAACATACTACATATTTACTTATTGTATTATTTTGTACAGTTGTAAATTACAATAAATAAATAATTAAAAAAAAAAAAATTCTTTCTGATGATCAACTTACCAATTCTTTAAAGCGACATACTTGTGGATCTATAGTTACCTATTTTGTTGTATGATATGTACCTAACATAATGAAACTTGAATATAATAATGATTTGGTATATATAGGCACAACTTATTTTAATAAAAGCCACACATCATATCATGGTTTGAGGTTTATATGTTATATACCATTTATTCAATACTGCAAAAACTGAAAAGTATGGAGGAGGTGAGAAAAAAGTTAGACCGCCAAAAGCCATTTTTCTATCACCAACTCACGTTGTAACTTCCAACACTCTGATTTTAATAGAGAACACATAGATGAGGAAAACCTGAAATACCTTAAAACGTTTCTTTTTAAAAGAACAAATCTTGATTGAACCCTACATATGTGATATATTCATTATTATTTAATATATAAATACGTTATGTAGACATTGCCCATGTTTACTTACCATTCTGTAATACAGATTTTGTAAAATCTTTTACTTAGCATTTTTTCGATAAAGATAGATTTTGTTGTAACAGATAACATATAATAATAAAAACTTTGATAGTTTAATAATGTACTTAGACATAAAGTAACAAATGTGATTCGTACTTAATTTTCTGTAAGGGTACAATCGATCGAAGTTTTAATCCGAACATTTCATATTGATGACAAGGACTTTCCTTGTGGGAAAGAAGCGCTCCAGAAAGAGTCCTGCGTGATCCGAGGAGAGAAAACGTAGACACACAGAACTAATGAGGGACATATGGGAGAAGAGGAAGCAGATGAAGGACAAGCATAGAGTTATGATATGCGCGTGGTCTACATGGCCTTTTCGTGAAAAAAAAAATTATAGTTTATCATACTATAGCAGAAAAGCGGAGGACGATACTGTACTCACTTTATATATATATATATTATTTGTGAATCAGTGATGGATTTATATAAAGAATCATAAAATTATAACAATATACAGAGAGCTAATAAAACTGACTCAACTAATCCTTCCTCCCATTGCTGCTTTAAGTTATAAGGACTCCTCAGTTTCCGAATTTCACTGCGTAAAAGAGAAAAGTTGAACTGATGATAGCGTGACCTCTGAGCACTACTCAAGACCTTATAATTACTAAGGCAGATAGAGTTTGAAAGTATAAATGATGAAAGCTCTTTTCTGCTTTGATGGCTCCTCGAAAATTCTATTCCCTCCAGAGATAGTTAGAAAAAACAATTCCGTGCATGAGCAGGCTCTAGAGGGAGGGAATTATAAATTGTTTTATTCTTCATGACTCATAAAATTGTTCAGGGTAAATTTTACCCTTCTCTATCCTAGCTGATTCGAATTGTTTTTATTGCATTCAGAATTACTTACAATTACATTTTATAACCTTAGCATTACTAAGGTTACTTTAATTCGTTTATTTAATTTATTCTCAAGATTAAATTATTAGAATTTTTTACAAAAGTTTTAGAGACATAATTAAACTTTATTAAAACAAAAATATATGTATCAGAAAGCTAGAATAATCATAAATAAAAATAAAGACAGGTACAACACAAAATATACCGCATAGTTTAACCAAGTAACGGTTTTAAGCTATTCCGAAGTAAATTTTTTATCACTGAATTTAAACTAAAACAACATAACTAAATAAAATTTAGGTGTGTAATGAGATATGAATATTTTTTTTATATTATAAAGAAGATGGTCAGGTGTTTGGTAAGAAGAAAACAAAACTACAACTATTTATTTTCCGAAGTTTCACCCATTTTTTAGCTTTATCTGGGCTAAAAAAAGGTTAAAAATAACTAAAAATATTTTTAGTAGGATAAAAAGATACCAACCGGTTAATTAAAGAAGGGTTAAAATTATGTAGGCATAAGTTGAAAAAAAATTATATGCAAATGAACGAAAAGAAGATATGAGAAAAAAATAACACACTAAAAGACGGAGAATAATGAAGTAATTTGAGATTAAATAAAGGTCGAGAATGAATAAATACAATTAGTAATAATAACAATAAATAAGTAAAGAATGAATAAAAAATAAAATAAATAGTAGTAATAATCAATAAGTAACGAATAAATTAGGGCCACCCTCCTGTTCTAGTTGAGAAATTTCGAAACAGTGTCAGAAATGCGGAAGTATACAGAGTAGAGGGGAGGGGACAGTTAACGGTTTTAATTCATATTTTTAGTTTGTTTTTATTGTATCTTTCTATCTATGATGAAGCTCTACAAAGTGTGTGAAACGTCGGAAAATAAATTGTTGTTAACTATACTTTGTTTTCTTTTGACCACACCCCTTCTACTTTATAATTTATATCTTTTTTTGTTTACCTCCTTCCTGTCCATTTCTGATATACTTAACCTACAGCTTACTAATCTATTCAAACCAGAATGATAAAGGCCAGTTTTCTTTTCATGGAGTCACCCCGAGTTTATAAATAATGTAAATAACAGAAAGATATAAATGAAAGAATTCTCTAGCTCATTTCATTAATATAAATATAAAGTACTTTTTAAATAATATGAAGTTTTCTGATTTGAGAGATGATTCAAAGCTAAGTAAAAAAGAAACAACACTGTTGCTACGGCTAAAATATTGTTTTTTTTACGGGAGAGGAATTTAAAAAATATCGTATAAAAATTGCATCAAGGTCAATTATTCTAGATTCAACTGGCGGAGAATAAAGTTATCTTAAACATTTCCATCAAAAACTAAATACTTTACATAAAAAACTATTTGAGTTAATGACTTCCAGTTTAATGAAATTTTTATTAAAACATGGTACGTTTCGGGACCACTGTCCCATATTCATGTACTTTAAACCTCATAATTTCATATAGGATATCATGTCACAATTTGTGCATCTTCACTACTCCTTAGCAGAGCCATTACTCTATATTTCCTTACTACCTCTTTGGACCTTCTTTGAATTTATGAATTTACTACTTTTGAAATTATGAGGTTTAAAGTACATGAATATGGGACAGTGATCCCGAAACGTTGTACCATGTTTTAATAAAAATGTCATTTAACTGGAAATCATTAACCTCAAATAATTTTTTTATGAATTGACTCACCAGACTTCCTATAGAGGTAATCCAGATAAATATTTTACCTGATCGTAGTTCAGAAAATCTGGTGTTGGAGCGGACTTTTTTTTCAGCACTCACCGTACAAGCCATTACCATCACCGATCGATTAGGTTTTTTTAGGCTACAATCCGTTTAAAAAAAAAAAAACAGCTTGTTTTATAAAAACCTCAATATATAGATGTTATAAACACTTGTGTTCTTTTACTCTTGTTTTTCACTCTTTTTTGAGAAGTAGATCATTAAACTTTGGATCAGAGTATAGATGTCAATTAATCCCTAGTCTAACCATGGTAGAGGGTCCATTGTTATTTCGTGGAACCACTACAGAAATAGAAATGGACGCCCAGACCGGATTCGACCCTGTGCCGCTTTTAGTACGATACAATTAAATTTGGTGCTTTAACTCGCTTGGCTACAAACGGCAACCTTAGTGACACATGCTACACACAACTGTACAATGCCCGCCATTCGAATCCAAATCTGCAAGAACCAATGCATATCTCATGCCCCCATTTGCGGTATACCATACGGAATTTTACCTGTCGGGTCAGACTTCATTAGTTTTTTAAGGACTCCGTCACTAAGCCCTTCAAATTCACTCGCCTATCTTATTAGTCGCATTACCTGAATTATATTTATAGTGTACAGTTCACGCGATTCGGCATTGTGACGCCTTCTAAATTATCTGGTTAAATCATCCTTTCTAGGTCTGAATATTTCACCCAGTACATTTTTTTTCTAAAACCTTAAGGCTACTATTGCCTTAATGTAAGAAGATACATTTCGCAAGAGTAAAGAACTTTAAAACATAGCAGTTTTGTAAATTCCAATAATTCTTGGGATTTTTTTTCGTTCATTTTGGAATTATCACAAGTGATAGTCGTCATAAAGTTATTAAAAACTCATTTCATAAAATATTAAATTTTTAACCACAATTACAGAATGCATTTGTGATTTTGTCTGAAATAAAAGCAAAATAAATAATTTAAAACATAAGTTGAAGCTTCATAAAAGAAGTACCGTTAGTAAAATTAGAAAACTAAAATTGCTTTTATGTTTTGCTTTTTTTTTTTTTTTTTTTTTTTTTTTTTTAATATCATATCTAGAGAAAGTTGGAATCAGAAAGATATCACGGAAGATGAAACAAAACATCACTACACGAAAAACAAACAATCTCTAGGTAGTAGGTAGGGGTTGTTATTTAGTGATGGAAACAATCTCATCCCTTTTCCGAGCCGTGATGTTCATTAGATCTGGAGTAATTTCCAGCCAAACCAACGGAACTGGAAACAGGGCGCCAACTCGGGACACCCCTGGACAACTGAGCTTCTAAACTAGTGTGAACAATCCTTAATTCAGTTAGTGCAATTCGAAACTATTTATTTGTTAAAGCCTGCTGGAATGGCTCGAACTTGTGGTCTCATGAATTATTTGAACAAGTTTCGGTGTTAATGGTTATTTAATTACAAGTTCTCTCAATTTTCTAGTTTAATTACATACTTCTAAGACTTAAAGTTTGGGATTAAAAAAAAAACATGTCAAAAAACATGGTCTGGAATCAGGCTAAACACAAATCTATCAAGTAAATAAACAGAATTATTGTGAATGATCAAAACACTTTTATTCGAATTTGTCATAAATTAATTTTACAATTCTTAATTTAAAACAAATTTTATCCTTTTTTTCTCTCAAACTTTTTTCTTTACAACTTTTCCAACGTTTCGACCCTCAGGCCATTCTCAATGATACCTACAAAAAGTTTTTTTATTTATTTTTATATAACATTTTCATTATTTCCTTCAAACTACACACTGATTTCTTATCCCTACTTTCATATTGATGCCATTTCCTTTTTCAAAACTTAAAAATGCAGGCTAATTGCCTTTGTCCTATCTTTAAATAAATTAATCATTAAAATAATTCTTAATTTTGAATTAAGAATAAACTAAATCACTCTCAAACAAGAATATATAAAATAATTAAAATTCATTTTACAATTTATTCAAATATGAAGGAAAATATAATCTATTATGTATGTACAATACACAAAACATATAATGATTAAAAGCATAGATTACATATTTTATTATTTATTTTTTTATATATTTTGAATATTTATACCTTTTATCTTACTCAGACATATATTTTCTCTCTTATACCAATTCATCTTTCCGTATTTTTTTCTTTTTCCCCTCCTTAACTTTCATTGAATAAAATTAAAATTTAAAATATAAATAATACATTTTTTATATATATATACTTTTTTATATTGATATTTATCACTACTTTTGCCAAATATTTTTATCTATTACAGTATATATTACTTGTTTATATTTTTATTTATATAAAAATTTTATTATTTATATTTTCTATTTTAATTTTATTCAATGAAAGTTAAGCAGGGGAAAAAGAAAAAAAGGAGAAAAAATGAATTGATATAAGAGAGAAAATATATGTTTGAGTAAGATATCTAAAACATTTCGAATTGAGCCTGATGGAGAGAAAATACCCAATAAGCAAGAGAACAGGTACCAATGAGTGAGACCAGTCTCCATCAAAACCTCGCAGGATGAGTGAATAATCTACACCGCACTCAGGCAAGGGGACAGAGACGGAATGAGAGAGAGATCAGCATAACAGAAGAATCAGTCTTCAAAATCTCAAGTAAACAACATCTTTATGATTCTGCGTAAATCAACAATTAAAATTATAACTAACAAACAAATTGTAGCTAATTTTGGTTAAAACATGTAACTAATTGTCATAAAGTGTACAATAATAGAAGTTGATCCCTATTTAACCATGATTCATTTACTTTTAAATCCATCAAATACAGTCCAATAAATAAAATCTAGAACAAATTACTTATAAATAACAATCACCGCAAATTTTGATTGATCTCAGATAAAAAAAAATAGAGTATAGAAAGAAAAAATAAAAGAACACAAATGATAAAATAAAATTAATATACTACTATTATATAATATAAGTGTACTCGACTATGCTTATATTTTATTTAAGATTTAAAAAATCTCTGACTAGATTTATGTACGCTGTATTTAGCAACCCAAAGCAGTTGGGCAGCACTATATTTTTGGATTAAGTTTTTTTTTCTTTTATATTTACATTATATAATGTACTAAATTCGTGATTATCTGCCTTAAAAGACATCTATTTATCAATTCTGACTAAACTGTAGGTTTTTCAAAACAATGCTTGCAAATATATTGGTGCTGTTAGATTTATAGGAGCATTTTATTCTTAAGATAAATATGTAAGATATGAAATGCGAGTACCAGCCGAATCAAACCAAAGGTTTTCCAGAGTCGAGCAATGGGACAGGAATAATAAATACCTAGAATTATAGAAAGCATGACATCACGTGGCAGCTAAAGGGTTAATATTTGTGTTGGTTAAGTGGATTTGTGAAAAGTGTTCCACGCAACGATAATGTGGAACGGGTTTCACGCAACCGGGAAAGGGTTACTTATTTTGCCCGTTATTCGTAATGTTTGTTGACCTTACACATTCTGATGTTCAAGCATTGTACAAATTTTGAATTCTATAGAAACTATTTCAAAAAGAATATGGATGACTTTTTTTATACAATGAATGCCTTTAGTCCCTTTAAAAAAAAATAAAGAATATAGTTATTACCAATAACATTAGGTGTTGTAAAGTAGTTAAATATGTACAAAAACTACTAAATATATACATACAAATAGTGATTACATAATAGCTGATGCATACATTGTATATATGTCCATTCTCCATTATTACTGTCACTTACCTCTGCATGGAAGATAAGTATGGACGACGTTCTACGAGTATTGACGGTAATATTCCAATTGCCTTCGAGGTATATAGTAGTACAAGAGGCCAAGAGGAGAAAAAAAGCAGTGATCTCACCCCAATTTTTTATTACTTTAATGAAAACTATGTATTACGAGTCAAATCTGATTAGTCTTCCAAGTATAGGTAGGGGGAATAAAAAATTGCGACTGTTCAAAACGTTGAAAAAAAAATTAATTTTTCATTTGGAGCTTTACATCTTGAAAAGTAACAACAACACAAGAAAACCTAAGAGAACATCATTTAAAAAAGAGTAAATTTTCTAAAATATGAGTCCTAGTAGAGTTATTTACGTTAAATAGTTCTTGAGATATAGCTTTTTAAAAAGCAACATTTCATAAATATATTGAAAAATCAGTAATTAGTGAATTTATTTGGAGAATTCTATATCTCAATAACCATTCCGACGTACAAATGTCTACTAGCACAAATTGATTTATAGTTGTTCTGACAAATTTTCATATGCCAAATTTATATTTATTTGCGAATATCATAAAAACTACAACCCCTACGAAGATACTTGTTAAAACTACTTTATAGGAAGTTAAATTTCCTTTATTTTGAGTGCTGGCAGAAATGTGTACGTCTTATGGTTCTAGACATATATTTTTTTCAAAAATCAAACATTTTGTTAATTTTTTTTGTCAAATATCATAACAACAACTACTCCTACAAAGTAAATGTTATAAACTATTTTATGGTAAACTTAACTGGTTTTAGTTTAAGTGCTAACATCTGTGCGTCTTATGGTTTCTGAAATAAAGTTTTACTATTCGTACGAAGGTAAAGGTCATAAATTACTCTATAATATAAATTCACTATCTGGTAATCTTTCAGTATATTTTTATGAAATGTTGCTTTTTAAAAAAGTTATATCTCGAGAACCACTGAAACTGAATAGCTTTATTAGGGCTAATATTTCGGCAAATTTACTCTGCTTTAAATAATGTCCTCTTAGGTTTTTTTTAGATTGTTTGTAATTTTAAAAATATAGAGCTACAATAAGAAAAATATTTTTTTTTAACGTTTTGAAACATCCACCATTTTTTATTCCCCTACTTACCTATACTTGACAGACTCATGGATTTTGACTAGTAATTATACATAGTTTTTATTAAAATAATAAAAAATTGGGGTGAAAGAACTGCCTTTTTTCTTCCCGGCTCTTGTACTATAGGGATAGTGAAGGTAGAAGATAAATTTATCTTTTAAAATGATCCATCTAAATTTACTCTTTCAAAAAATCCAATAATATTTTTGTCATACCTCGAGCTTATCCAAATCCTCTACAATATTCCCTTTCCCATCATCATCTCTAAACAAGTCTAGTGAAGTTTTAATTTTTTTAACCTTTGAAACTATCAATACCATACTCTACATTGAACCAATACATTCATCCCAGTCTATTGATGCGATGGTGGAAAGCCTCTCATCATATCCACTTACATTTTTAGATAAGCTTGCTCTTCTCAAAAAATTTACTATCCAATGTCCCACAGCTTCATAGATTTACAAAGAAATCTGAAAACTTATGAAGAAAACAGATGCTCCAAGAAGTGATTTTAAGCATACTCAAATATCTAATGATTATTCTAAGCTCATTTTCTTTTGAAACTTTAAGTATTTATAGTTTTTTAAATTCTAATATGACTGAATAAATAAACTAGAATAAAATTGAAAATATAATGAGTATAGGTTACTGGGATGTTGAGGTAGGTTACTCAATGTAGTGTAGGGTAAATAGCTTTATAAGGGCTCATATTTTAGAAAATTTACCCTACTTTAAATGATGTTCTCTTCAATTTTCAAGTATTGTTAGTTTTATTGATATAGAGTTCCGAATGAAAAATTATTTTTTTAACTTTTAAAAACCGCCGCCATCTTTTATTTCCCCTACCTAAACTCGTCAATTTCGCCTTATAATTATACATAACTTTCATTAAAGTAATCAAAAATTATGGTGAAATAACTGCCTCTTTTCCCCGCCTCATGTACTATAGGATGTTGAGGTCTCAATGTATTGTCGATATAGTAATTAGGCGAAATGTTATACTAATTATTATAATTGGTGTTAATGAAGAACAGCTACAACCGGATGAGGTACAACAGAGTATCCAACTAACGATATATCTTTTGTATCAAATATTTTACGTGTATTTAAAGTTTTTTGATAATTTTATGTTTATATATATAATACTTCTTCAGTTAAAGTAAATGATATAATAAAAGTAATATCTACCATAATTCAGACTAAATCAATTCCTATCTGGAGCTTCTGTTGAAGGTTTGCTCTCGTCTACGGTCCAACGGTAAGATTTGAGAATAATTACCTCGAACAGGTGGGTGGAGTCGAATAGAAAAATAAATTTACGAAAAATGTATCCCCCTCCTTAAAGATAAAATCCATGAGACCTTCGCAGAGAGTGAGTTCACCGTGAGAGGTCTCTGGTTTGGATCTCGTATAACAATGCAAAAAATAACAAGGAATTTCTTAGAAGGTAGGTTAGTAAAGGGGATGTAGCGATCTTGGCCGAAAATATTATTTTGGATCCTCTAGGCGTTGTACTTCATCACCTACATGGGAATTAGCTCTGAGGACATCTCAATTTATTCATTCTAATTTTGCTCTACTGTTGTGGCTATTTGATTTTCGATTTAGTTTCTATATTTCTATTATTGATATATTCCTTTAATATTCTTTGAATTTGTGTAACGGATCAGTGTTGAAGGGATAAGAGAGTGGAATAGAGAGAATAGATTAGTCAGGATTATGAAAAAAAGAGGGAATGAAGGAATAAGGAAAATGTAATATAACTTTGTGTAAGAAGAAAAAATTTAAAAAAAATTGTAGCATTAGTAACATTTGTTAGTGTTTATATGTCTAATCAGCATTGTGAACGTGAGGAAAAGAGATCGAATAAAAAATGCTTGGATCCAGAAAGAAACAGGACTCACTGACACACTGAAGATAACAAGATTGAGCAAATGGAAATGAGCAGGGCATCTTCTTCGATGCGAAGATGACAGATAGTCAAAAATTTCCACAGAATGGACTCCATACGACCGTCAAAGAAGAAGAGGGCGTAAAAAGAAATGATGGAGCGATATGTTCAAGAGGATGGCAGGACCCCTCTGCAGTAGAGCTGCTAGGGACAGGGATGTCTGGAAGGAGAAGTGGAAAGAACTCGCCTCCCAATAGGGCTGGTCACTCCGGGAAGTGCTGACTATTACTCCCAAAAGGGAAGGCCTATGCAGGAAAGGATACAGAAAGATGGAGAGAGAGAAGAAGAAGAGAAAATTGATAGAATTTAATGTTTTGTCAACTATTATATATATATATATTTATTTTTATTTCTCTCTATCTTCTTTAAATGTTTATATTATATTTTGTAATAATTTTAATTTATTGCATAAATAAAAGGCTATTTCATTTCATTTCATATGTCTAATCATAGATTGATAAGCATGTTGTGTGTTTTAATAACCCGATGTATTTGGACAGCATTGCCAAATAAAGTATTTCTTTTGAAATATATTATTTCTGATTTATTGTTTTTTTTTTTTTTTGTTTTTTTCAAAATTTGAAATAACCCAAGAAGAACGGTGACTTACTTGGTCAAAATTAATCTCATCAAATCACCTTCACACTTTGTCATAAACCTACCGACTGCCCTACAGCATCATTTAATAATGTTGCTCTTACCCTTGTCGAACAGACCCACTACCTCGGACTACATCTGGGCAAACGAATAACCTGAAATTATCGCACAAGACTGAAAACTTCAGGAACTGCACGTCGATTCCGACTATTGCAGCACTTACTAGACAAACGGTAAATATTTCCAATTCATAACAAAGGACTGATCTACATAACAATAATAGGGCATATCTGGACTTATGGAGTTGAACTTTGAGGCTCCACTAAACCTTAGAATTCCTATCGTATCCTATGTTCACAATCCGAAATCCTTCATAAAATCCTCAATGGTCTTTACTTTGTCACAAATAAAATCACCTTAAAAGACCTTAATGTTCCATATTTAACCGATCTAGTCCGAACTAGATATCAATTTTTCTATTATAAATAATACCATAACTTTTAAAACCCTGTAGGTTAACCTTGCTTTTTTTTCTATTCCTGACAATCCTCCGAAGTACCTGAAAAGAAGATGGCCTCGAGGCCTTCTAGTGTAAAAATATGATTAGAGGGCAACCAACGGGTAGGTTCAGTACATGCCTGAATCACTCCATTTTGAACTTGCATCAAATTTACTTAATGTACTTTTATGTAAACACAGATGTAAATAGCAATAAATAAAATTGAAGAAGTGTTTTGACAATTTATTATCGTTCATTAATATATAATTATTTTATCTATATGAAAAAAGAAATATAAAATAAAATTTAATATAATATTCGCAATAGGCATACATATACAACACAGTGTGTTTTAACTAATTCAGAACAAAGGCAAATTAAAGAAGGAGAGTCTAATACATGAGGGCTAATGTAGACTCCTGGAGACGTAGTGGATGGGACTTGGGTATTCAAGAGTTTTAATTAAAATTATTCTAGAGAGGGCAGTTAGAATGGAATAAGGAATTTCAAACGGGACTGGATGCACAAGGTGAGTACAGCCAACTGTGCCTGGGTTTTATTACCGCGGTCGGGGGGAATGGATGGCTTTCATTAAGGAGCTTGTATCGGATGTTGTGGCTGCGTTAGGTCTTTGTGTTCTTGGACAATCTTAAATCTTATTTGTCAAGTACGGCTGGAGAACTGCCGCTTTAGCCTTAAAGAGATGCCAACGAAATAGATGTCTGTAAGGAAAAAGAGGGCAATCAACATCGAGAAGTAGATTAAGTTGTGTGTAACTGAAAAGAGAAAGCGGTTAAAGAAATAATTAAGTATTTAAGTTCCAGAAGAAATAATTAAGTATTCAAAAAAATATATTAAACTGGGTATTGAAATAAATATAAACTTGTATGCCCTCATAGGTCGTGAACTCTAGAATAAAACCACCTGGGCCCTGTTTCATAATAAAGTGCAAACTAATACTATTAGTCTTGTTGATTTAACTTAATACAATTACACTGATTTGTACAATAGTAACTTGTACTTTAGTACTTTTTAACTTCTGTAATATCACTAATAGTCCTCCCTATTATGAAAAAAGGTATTAGTGCAATAACCACGTTGTTTCTATACTTGGACTATGAACTAATACTATTAGCTTTCATTATGAAACAGAGGCCAGGAATCCACCAAAAAAATAACCGTTTTATCAAATTCGAGATTTCAAAGGACTGTATATATTTTAATCATATTGAATGCACTCCACTACTTAATTAATAATTACTTTAGACCATTCTCTGAGCTTGTTTAATCCCATTCGACTTCTTCTAAATAAGCCTCAGTTTAGTTATTTTTTTCAAAGAAGAAACATGACAGTGTCCTACGAAATTCTCGTAATTTTAAGGCATTACTGGAAAAAAAAATGTCCGCTGAAGCAACTCGTGAAATTATTAAATATAAAGGAGAACGTGTCCTTGCGAGGCGTTGGTTTGAAAAATTTAGTAGTATAGATTAGACGTTAGAAAGGTAGAAGGACTCCGGGGCGACAATTAATGGATTTTGATGAGGTTCTGCATGAAGCTGTCGAGTCAAATCCATCTACAAGTACTCGCGAGCTTGCCAAGGAGTGTGGTGTGTTTAATGATACCGTTACTCGCCATCTATGCTCCCTGGGGAAGGTGAAAGAGATCAGTAGACTGGTCACTCACGAACTTACTCCTCAGCAATCAGCAATCACTTCCCGTTTTCGAACTCCTGTCTCATTCACGATATAGTCCAAACCACGCACCATCAGATTACTACTTGTTTCCATCCATGACCCATTTCCTTCAAGATAATTTTGCGTAAGTTGAAATTGTGTTCCAAGAGTTCTTTGACAACCACCTCAAAGAATCGTATCAGCGTGGGATCGAGCAATTGGCTAGAAAATGGTTAATGACGGTAAATAACAATGGACTATACACTGAGTATTAATTGTATTTTATATCAAAAAAAATATTAATACAAATATTTCGTTGATAAACCAGTTATTTTTATTTTATAAACCACATTATTATGTCAATTCTCCAGTTACCAAGAGATCTGTTTATCCACCTCCGTTCTATGTCAAAATGGCCACAAGAAACAAAAAGTTTACCCAGTGAAATTTTCCATTGTTGTCTTCATTTAATCCTATGAAAATTATTATTTTGTTTTATAATTTATTTATTGTTATTTACATCTGTATATACACATCAAGTAAATTTGCTGTAAGTGATATTATGACATGATACAAACATGTGGAGAATCTACCCATTGATAGAACTCGAAAAACATTTCTAAAGGAGAAGATCTCGAGGCCATCTTCTTTTCAGACGCCTAGGAGGATTATTAGGTTGTGAAGGAGAAGCCAGGCTAGGAACGAGTTGGTTTGGGAAGTTTATTATGAAAGGATTGGTATCTGGTTCTGGATAAATCGGCAACCTAAGGGACATTGAGGTCATGATGGATGATTTGATTTGTGACAAAGTAAGGAGCATTAAGGATTTCGGACTGTAAGGATTGGATTCGGCAGGAATTTGATGGTTTAGTGGAGCCCCAAAGCTCAACTCCGTATGTCCCGATAGGCCTTATAACAGTCATGTAGATTATTCTTTTGTATTGGATTGGAAGTTTGGACCGTTTGTCTAGTAAATGTTGTAATAGTCGGAATCGACAAGCAGTGAGCTCAAATTTCAGTAAATTTACTTTAAAAAAACCAAATGACAGAATTTTCGTGTGATGAGTAGTTTTAATGATAAAGAACACTATATAAGTGAAAATGTAATAAATGAACTTCATTTGGCATGCACCTGAAATAGTTTAATTACCTTTTAAGGGCGTGATTGTACCTGTTGTTAATCATTGTCAAAAATGTAATGATACTTAATCCTTTAAATTTTATAATTTAATTTATTTATTTTAACTACTTGTAATACTTTATGAGTTATTTTGGTTATTGGCCCTAAAATATACTATCGTCATTTTCAAAAATGTGGCCTACGCCTCTTCAGAGACTGAACTATTTAGTCATATTTCATATTTCTGGAGCATTTTTAAACCAGAATCTATTGACAGAAATTATTTTACAATTTTTTCTTTGTAAAACAAAATTTCAAGCTTTTTTCTATTGGTGGAATAAATGTTTGTCACTAATTTATTTTTTATTATTTTCTCTTCTTAATTATTATTTCATTAATAATAATAATAATGAAGGCCTAACGAAGGTTCGATTCCAATACCACCAATCGCTCTCTACACACGTACTAATGATGCCCCTCCAAACCCAATACCACTAAATCAGTTTTAACGCAATCTTCCCATCTACGTTTCAGTTAACCCCTCGGACGTTTACCCGTCGGTTCAATACTTACTAACGAGCGGATCCTTAATAAAATGTTCGGGGATCCACTCATTACTAAGCCCTACAGCCTTACACGCCCATCCCACAAGCCGCAATGCTATAACTTGAATTAAATTTGCCAGGTGTAGTTCCCTTAATTCAGTAGCCTTCTGACTTCTCCCGTTAATTCATCTTTTTTGGTCCGAATATTTTACATAACACTTTATTTTCTAAAACCTTAAGGCGCTATACATCCTTTAGTGTAAGAGAGCACGTCTCGCACCCATAAAGAACAGTGGAAAGGATACTAGTTTTTAAATTCTAATTTCTAGTTTTTTGATTGTAGGCGCGAGATAATTTCATTAATAAGAAATACATATTTTATTTTTCTAGATCTTTTGCTAGAAAAAATGCTAGATCTTTTCTTGGGATACTGCTTTCCAGTTTGCAGCATGTAGCCCTTTTTCATTTTTGTTGATTCTGTCTATCCATGTAGTATTGGCCTTCCTCATGGTGTCTTGCCTACTACATACTATGAGTATAGAGTCAGTTATTTTCGTGTAGAAGCGTCCTTATGGATTGCTTCGAGCCTTATGTCCCGGCCACCTCAACCTCCTTGACCAGTATCTGTATGTAGTTCACTGTTAATTCTTCTCCTTCATATTTTATGGTTTTGATCCCAGATCGCTTCAGTAAATGTATGGAGAACATTCTGTTCAAATCTCTCGATTCCAAGGGTACCTGTTTAAGTCTAGGTCTCTCAGCCTTATATCAGAGCTGGCATTATCATGCTATTGTACACCTCAAGCTACGATTTTTCAGTATTTCAATTTGTATATAAAAAGTTATAATATTGACAGATTCGGAATGAAACCCAAACCCTCTTAAATACAAGTAAATAACTAACTAGTTATGAACTGCCATCTCATGATGTATTGTCTCTTAATTTTGTTTTTATTTTTTAGTATGTTGAGGTGAGATGTGACATATATAGATTGGATTTATGCTACTTTTTTTTTCTAAGCAATGATGGTATCTGAATGGTGAAAAATAAACTGGCTAGCTATTTACTCTATCTATGAACTTTCAGTAATATTCAATCAGTTATAATTTTATTTATTCCTAATTCCCTTACCAAATATATTTTTTTAAATAAATCGTGTGCCGTCAATCGAACCCGGATTTTTAAAGAAAAGGGACTTGACAAATTCAGAAGATGTTCAGTCTCCTATATTGATTGAGAAGTTGATTAAACTTAATAAAATATAACAACGTTGTATGAATGCACTCCAACAAATCGGTGACTATATGACGCAAAGTTTTTGTGTCAAAGTCAACCCTAAAATGAATCCGTAAGAAATTTCCACATAAAGTTTACCAGCTAACAAACGATTTAAAAATGTCGTACTCTTTCGAGGTCATCTTTCAATGTATACCTACAGCAGATACCCCTTTGGCACTTGGAATATTAGGCAATAAAGCGCATGTTAATGCATTGTTAATATGGGCAAAAAAGAGATTAAGAATATAACATTTTTTTTTTTTTATGACTCCCTTCTTAGTCATATTTAATATACGGGCGAAGGGGTTTATCTAGAGGTAACCTATGTATTTTAACCATAGTGAGAGGTCAAGTTTTCATTTTGTGAGACCGCCACAGAAATAAAAGTTGAATCCCCATGCCAGATTCTGTTCTTTTAACCTACACTAACATTAAAATTTAGAATTGATTTCCTTAAAAGTGCGAAATATTGATTTCAAATAAGGAAAAACTTTTGAAACTTTTTTTTTTATATCTCCAGTTCTAATCAGTTGAATTAGATGCGGCCTGTGCCTATGGTGCAGTTTATTGAACCCTAAACCACTCCAAAGTTTCTTATAATTTGTTGAAGCTATCTACATTATTATAATATAATATTTTTTCCTTTAACTAAATAGATGTAATAAACAATTAATTCAATGTGTAAATTTAGTTAAATATATTAATTTATATCAAACTTTCAATTAATATATCTAATTTCCTAAATTTATCAATTGCGAAGCATTTCCGTGTCTGCTAGTGTAATAATAAATTCCGAGTTCGAACTTAACAGTTTCTCGTTACAGAGTTATATTATCACTAATGTTTGATGAAGAGAGAATCCTGCCTTTAAACAGATACAGGACGAAGAAGTCCTCAGGAGTAGCACTGAGGCTAGCCCAGAGGACACTCTCATTTCGCGGCTTATCTTCCACGCTCTTCGGCCTAAGAGGTACTTTGATCAACTAATTAGTTATGCAAACACCTCCAGGCCTTTTATAAGAACCTTGTTAGAAATAATCCTCTACAGTTTTGGCTTGGATACAGCTATCCTGATTACTGAACTTTGTGGATCAGGAATAAATTTTAGTTTAATTTCCTAATATTTTATTCCTAATTATTATAACTTATTGATG
>NW_027115321.1:515746-517419 GCF_000696795.3 Halyomorpha halys | reverse complement strand
TATATTTAATATCTTTTTATAATTATTAATGTTATATTTATTAATTTTAGCTAAATGTACAAATTATTTTATTTAAATCTCTGTATGCATGTTTTAGAGTGTTTATTTTTAAATATTACCAGATATTAAATGGGGACGACTTTGTTGGGTTTTATGTATGTATTTTTTAACTATACTTGGAACGTTTATATAATTATTACACTTTTGACTAAAATTTACTTTTATGTGTGATGGAAAAAAGAGAATTTTTTAAAAATTGAAATAATGAAAAATTAAACACATTTATGAACAATAACAAGGTAGTGGAAAAATGTTTAAGGGAAGAAATAAGAAATAATTATATAAAAATAAATAAATCATTTATAACTTTAGTCCATAATGCAAAAATTTATATAATATGACAATTTAAAAAAAATTATGCTTTGAATATTTATATTAATATAATTAAAAGCATTGTACTTTACTAGTCATAAGTATGCTGTGTATAAGCCAGTCCAATGAAGTTGGACTCTAAAGTGTTTTTAGAGTCGGTAAGCTCTAGACCAGTCGGTAAGTAATAAAAATCTAAACTTACTTGTAACTAAGTATTATATTACTTTTTCAGATGACCAAATTTTGCATAGCCTCAATACTTGAAGTGGAAAATAATAGTACATAGTGGATTATAATTTTTTATTTTATTTATTTATTGATATTTACAACTGTATAAAAAATACAACAATTAAATTTGATCATAATGACATAACGATATCATACAGTATGTAGAGAAACTACCCAGTAGTAGAACTATAAAAACAGTTTACAATATAAGGTCACGAGGCCATCTTCTTTTCAGGCACCTCGGAGGATTGCCAGGAATGGAAGAGGAAGCAAGGTTAGAAACTAGTGGGTTAGGGAGTTTATTATGGAAGAAATAATATCGGGTTCGGGCTAGATTGGTTACATAAGGAATATTTAGGTCTTTATGGATGGTTTTATTAGTAACAAAATAAGTAGCATTGAGGATTTTACGAAGGATTTTGGATTGTAAAGATTGGATACGAGAGGAATTCGAAGGTGGATTATAAATAAAACGTAATTTAAAATGATTTTTTTTTTTTAAAGATTGGACTTTAGAAAAGATTTTTTACTCTGTAATACTTTTGTATTGAATGTAAGCTAAGGACTGTGATAGCTATTGATTCAGCTTGAGAGACTAAGTCACACCATTATGAGCTTAATATAGCGTGCTCATTAAAAATTGATGAGAAACTAAACAAGAGAGCGTGCAATTTTCAGGAAATTTCTTTCCCCTTTTGGAACACCCCAGCTCTATAGCGGGTCGAAACAGCTATTGTATTACTCGATTTAAATTGGGATGCTTCTTTTGACCAATTAAACCCTCACTCAATGGATGCTATGTCAGGAATTGGGATATATATATATATATTGGATACTTTTTTTTGAAGTCGTGAAACTGGCGTGCAAAAATCTGATTAATTAATATCCAGCTTAATCAGTGTTAACAATTTTAAAAATTGTTGCCCGAATGTCAAAAAAAGAGAAGAAGGAATAAGATGTAACACGTGTGAACTGCTGTAACATACTATATTTATTGGGTTCGGTACATCTCTTTATATACATGCGATCAGCTGATCTCCTCAGTCAGCTGTTTATTCGATGTCAGCTGACTG
>NW_027115321.1:501743-515436 GCF_000696795.3 Halyomorpha halys | reverse complement strand
TATATTACTCATTGTTTTTTACTCATTAGCATTTATGTTATTTGAATTAGGTTTTGTCTAAATTTGATATTAATACCTCAATATCTTATGACCGTTTATGAGATCAATAATTTATGACCGTCTAGATCTTGATCTTGCTGATTTTTACAAATATATATTGTAAAAAAGGAACACAATAACTACTCTGCTAATTCGAATCTTTCGGTTGATAAAGTGTTTGGACCGCCAGCATATAAAGTTCTCATCAACCATAGTATAACATTTTTTGATTCATAGATATTACAATCTGCCACACAATTGTGGGCAATAGGTAATAGTGATGAATGATTTCATACATACTAAAATAAATAAATAAATGAATTAAAAAAAAAACTTTTAAAATGTATACAAACAAAAGAAAAGACAAGATGAACATGATCAAACTATATGTATGAAAAATAAATAAATAAAATAACGATAGTATAATCTAGGATTGAAAATCTGCTCATTCCTACTTTTTTAGATATATACATAAAACCTCTTCGAAAAGTTGTAAAGAAATACGTAAAAAAATGTTTATCGAAATCCAAGGAAGTAATGTTTCTTGACCAAAAGTTGTGTTAGGAGGTAGTTTGGTCAAAAAGAAGTTCAACAAGCTCTCCTACAGGGTCTATCTACGGATGATGTAACAAAATAAATAATTATAGGCTATTCGAAAATAAGTAATAATGAGATGTACTCGTGAAGAACGTTCTTCTACGATAAAAATTATACTCCATATTTAAGTCAAGGAAACAAAATTCCTGCAAGGTTAAATGTTATGAACTTCATCGGCATAATTCTTTCTCTGAAAAGAAAAAGAAAGACGTTTGAGATCCATATGTTATATAGATGCATATAATCCATAGATTGAACTGCCTTTTGAAGAAATCACAGTTTTGCATGTGCAATAATATTATTACCCCAGCTACTAGGATATGGAAGTCTATGACTTATTTTAGTTTGTAGAACTTTTAAATTATCTTTTTTTTTCAGAACATTTTACCAATTCATTGGTAATATATTTTATTATTATTTTAGCCACGTATTCATGTCTACTTATGCATGATAAACTTATTAATTATTTTTAAAAATATATATACATATATAATAGTGTAGACAATCTTTATCTGTATATAAGAAATTTATAGGTCATCTTTTTGGAATTCATTTTAAACAATGAAACCTATTTTTGACGTGACAACGTCTTATAAATCATTTTGC
This sequence comes from Halyomorpha halys, assembly GCF_000696795.3. Lineage (NCBI taxonomy): Eukaryota > Metazoa > Arthropoda > Insecta > Hemiptera > Pentatomidae > Halyomorpha > Halyomorpha halys. The sequence goes on along the minus strand of NW_027115321.1, from coordinate 514,194 downwards.
GGGATGCAATGTTAGAAAAAGTGTCCCGTAACGGAAGTAGATTGTTTTGTTTACATTTAATACAAAACATTATTGGATAACTATAGTAACCATTTAAACATTTTACTTATATAAACTTTTATTTTTGACGTGACAACGTCTTATAAATCATTTTGCGGGATGCCATGTTAGAAAAAGTGTCCCGTAACGGAAGTAGATTGTGGGGGAGGTAATTAGTAGTGTAGTAGTGGGGGTAAGAGGATTATAGATGCTGAGAGTCATGCAGGCAAAAGTGTAGCGTAACGGAGAAGGTAGTGGTGGGGGAAGGAAGCCTGAGATGATCTTTAAATTATGCATGAAATTAAGAATATGGTGATAATAATAAAATTCATTGGAATTAATTAAACTACCATCGTCCGATTATGAATAGAATATTGGAAATAAAGTCTTAGAATTAAGTATAACTGTATAAATATTTTGTATAACCAAGCAAAAATAAATATCTGAATTCAATATGTGAACTGGTTTATTATTTCAAATATATAACATTGGATTGATTTTAATTTATATTTATGTAATATTAGCATAGAGTATACGTTGTCACGGAAATATGTCGCCTACACGGGCACGGTTTTTTTTTTATAAGATCTTTACCTCATACCTTTACGCAGATTTCCAATTTTTACAATGTTGCTCGATATAAATAAAACAAGTCTCCACTCCCCGTTTCATATGTAATAAAGGGTCGTCTACAAATTGGGGTTTAGTGGGACGGGTTGGCCGGGATGGATTACTTTATTATATTTTTAGTGTTAGGATCTCCCCTTGTGAGGTAGTGACATGTCCTAAATTGACTAATACAAATCCTTATATGCGTTTGTTTAATAATAAAATGTGTAAGTTTTCAAGTCGTATAATATTAAACTACTAAAATTTTCAAATCCTTTTTTGCATAATTTATTTTTTGCTTGAGTGCCATTTTTGTTCAACTGGATTTTATTGTTACATGAATTATTTTTTCATTTACAAATCTATTAGAAATAACTAAAGAATTAAGAAAATGTGACCCTCCAACAAAAATCTTTTAATTTATTTAGCGAGCCCTGAGTGAAATCACAAAATTAAATTCGATCGTTCAATGCCAGGATAAAATGTGATGTTTGTAAAGAAGATTAAATCAATTTGAATGTAGACAATTGATTTGAAAAATTGTGAGATATTATCACCTCTCCCCTACTTTCTTTTCAACCATTTCTTGCCTGATCAAATTTTGGGGGCGAAAACTAGAGCTCAAGAGAAATATCGAGGTGGCTTCGGGTCCTTTAATCTTCAAACGCCTTTCTGTTGTTTGTTCGATATGACCACGTAGGTACCTGCTCAGAACCACTCAGGAATACTTATCTAGAGTGGAGGTCTCTTGACCATTTGAGCCACCGATAGTCGCAGAAGAGTCAACCCTTTGTAAATGCGAGTGTGTAGATAGTCTACAGTAGATTAATAAGTGGAAAAGATAGTGGGTGGAGGGTGTGATCAACAGAAAAAAACATAAAATTATTTATTCGTGCCAACATTTCGACCTGAATTTCAGGTCTTCATCTGGGCTATAAAACAAAAAGAGATAAGAACCATAATTTAGAGAAACACAAAAATAAAAACAAATAATAAACAATCGAATTTGGAAATATTCATAACAATAAATTGAAAATAAAAGATAGTTGATTAATAACCATGGAATTAGACAGTAGAATATTTACTGAATATGATTTATCCATATTCAAGTAGAAACACGTATCCAATTCCGTTTCGAAAATGTTGTTAAAGAAAATTCATGTCAAACCTGTCTTTAAGCCCGAGGTTATCTCTTCAAAGAGCATTTTATGGGAATGTTAATGTTTACAATTCGTTAATAATGTAGTTGGGAAACATTTTAATTTATTAAATATATCCTAAATAATTCATAACAAAGAATATCTCCTAAACAAAATGTTAACGGATATACCTCATTAAGATTTTTCTTCTTTTGAGATCCTTAATTTAAATTTACTCGCAATTAATAATGACCATTTAATTGCATCCCAAAATCTTCAATCCTATAACACAGCACTCAGCACACAAAACTGGTGTCATAATTGGAGGATTAAAATAAATCCCAACAAATCCTATCAAGCCACTTTTACGCTTCGTCGTAAACCTACCGACTGTCCTACAGTTTACTTCCATAATGTCGCTCTTACTCCAACAGATCCGCAACTTAACAGAACTGAAAGACAGGAAACAGCACGTAGATTTCGACTATAATGATTTAAACTTCCAATCCATTACAAAATACAGATCTACATGACAGTAATAAGGCCAATCTGGACATACGGAGTTGAGTTTTGGGGCTCCACTAAACCTTTGAAATCCTCTCGTATCCAATCCTTACAATCCTCAATGCTCCTTACTTTGTCACAAATAAAATCATACATAAAGACCTTAATGTTCCATATGTAACTGAACTAGCCCAAACCAGATATCATTCCTTCCATTATAAACTACCTAACCATCCAAACCCACTGGTTTCTAATCTTGCTTCCTCTTACATTCCTGGCTATCCTCCGAGGTGCATGAAAAGAAGATAGCCACGAGTCCAGCTAATGTAAAAACGTCATTAGAGTGCTTCCAATGGGTAGTTTCTCTACACGCCTGTATCATTCTATTATAACTGAGATTAAATTTACTGAATGTATTATAATGTAGAGTTGAAATTTTTAATAAATATATTTAAAAAAAATTAAATTTGTGCTAAATCCTGAAACACTCTGTGAGTAAGGCAAATATTAATATAAGAGAAAAATTAAAAAGAGAGGAAACTATACCAACCTTGACATACTTATTATTTTACTCATATATCATTGTTAATGCACTATTACATATTTTTTAACTACGAAGTTGAAATTTTGCTTTTTCGTGGTCTTATTGTCAATAATGAATGTAAATCTCCTACAGTATAAGCAATGTTTCATAACATTCCATACCCTTTATAGACGGAAGACTCCTTATCCCCTACAGAAGCTGAAAGGGGTGAAATAATTGTTTAAATAGGATAGAGGGAGTTAGTAAGACGATATGACGCAGACTGTTTGCCATCTTGTTAGGGCACTTCACCATCTTGTTAGGGATGCGGGCCCCGTCCAAACTCAGCTCTAATAAAGGAACGCCTAAGGTCCCATATTGCTGCCCCCATCTTGTCTCTAATTCTTCCAGTCCAATATTGACCAAGCCTTCCTAAGAATACATTCTAGTTCCATAATTCATTTTCTTTCTATTTATATCCGTGTTTATTTGCTACATTTCTTTTACTGCGTTGAGTTATTTCTACCATTAGCGCACACATATTTCCGAATAATATATGATATGACACAGATTCGATAACACACGAGATATGTTCAATAATTGAACGATAAGAATAATATAAAATAAACCTTTTTTTTTATTTATTGATATTTACAACTGTATAAAAAATACAAGTAAATTTGATCATAATGATATAATACAGGATGTACAGAAACTACCCAGTAGTAGAACTCGAAAAATAGTTTACAATATAAGGTCACGAGGCCATCTTCTTTTCAGGCGCCTCGGAGGATTGCCAGGAATGGAAGAGGAAGCAAGGTTAGAAACTAGTGGGTTTGGGAGTTTATTATGGAAGGAATAATATCGGGTTCGGGCTAGATCGGTTACATAAGGAACATTTAGGTCTTTATGGATGGTTTTATTAGTAACAAAATAAGGAGCATTGAGGATTTTACGAAGGATTTTGGATTGTAAAGATTGGATACGAGAGGAATTCGGAGGTTTAGTGGAGCCCCAAAGCTTAACTCTGTATGTCCAGATGGACCTTATTATTGTCATGTAGATCAGTCTTTTGTAATTAGTTGGAAGTTTAGGCCGTTTGTCTACTAAGTGGTGTAATAGTCGGAATCTGCGTGCAGTTTCCTGTCTTTTCAGTCTTGTGTGAGGATTCCAGGTTAGTTGTTTGTCAAGATGTAGTGCAAGATAACGAATCTGTTCTACAGGGGTAAGAGCCACATTATTAAAGTATACTGTAGGGCAGTCGGCAGGATTACAAAGAAGAGTAAATGTGATTTGATGGGATTTGTTGGGATTTATTTTTATCCTCTAATTTCGACACCATTCTTCCAGGATTGTGATATGGGACTGGAGAGTTTGGGATGCAATCAAAGGGTTATTACTAACTGTGAGCACAAATGTGTCATCAGCATACGTGGTAAGGATAGTGTTAGGAGTTGTTGGGATGTCAGCTGTATAGACGGTGTAGAAGATGGGACCGAGAATACTAGCTTGAGGAACACCAGCGGATTGAAAATAAAGGGATGAATAGGAACCATTGTGGTTTACTTGGAATAATCTATTAGTAAGAAAGGAACGGATGACGAGAAAATATGTAGGAGGTAAGAATTTACGGAGTTTGTAAAGCAGTCCCGGGAAAATAAACCTTAGGGCGTAAAAAAAAACAATATTCAGCGAAGCCCATGTTTTCTATTTTATTTTTCTAAATGTTTTGATTTTTACCTTTGATATTTCAATTCTTTTTATTATTGTTATTATTTTTTTTATTACAATCCTAATATTCTGAACTCATTAAATTTGGGATTATTAATTATTGTTTAAATAAATCAATCCATGATAATACTCAACACTCTATATCATATCATCAACAGCCCAACGTTTTGGACCGTTCGGCCATCCTCGAGGGCAATCTTAAATATTGTAAAATAAGTTCGTAGCGTTTTCAATATTTCAATTTAATCCTCCCTGTGTTTATAAAATACTGTTTACGTATCCTAAAAAAGGATTAGTTAAGGTGCTTTTATGCATCAGTTACAACCGAGATTCCTTATCTTTAAGTGGTATTTTGCTTGCTCAAAATGGAAGAGAAAAAAAATCATTTCATCATTTAATGATTTTTTATTTCCCAACAGGAAAATTCGCTGTACTGGCGGTTAATAAAATGTGCAGTGTGCACGGCGATGATGCATTAAGAGAAGCACTGTCCGTAAGTGGTTTGCTCGGTTCAGGAACGGGAATTTTTACTTAGAAGACGCAAAGCGCTCGGGTCGTCCTTCAACTGTTGATGATGACCAACTTCAAGCATTGGTCACAGAAAACCATCACTCTACGACACGGATATCGCAGAAACGCTTAACATATCTCATACAAGCGTCTAGTGGAGCATGAGCTGATCGCAAAGGCATGGTTTTCCGTCACGATAACGCCCGTCCTCACGTGTCTTTGCAGAAATTATTGGAGTTTGGCCGGGATGTGATCCCGCACACAACCTATTTACCAGACCTTGCCCCAACAGGTTTTCAATTATTTCGGCCCCTTCAAAACTCTCTCAACGGGAAACACTTTAATTCACTTGAGGACTGCAAAACGCACATGAAGATGTTCATTTCGTCATAGAGGATGGAATTCAAAAAATTACCTGAAAGATGGAAAAATGTAATCGATCAAACTAGGTCATATATAAGTGATTAAAAATATTTGCAAGAATCTGAAGTTGTTATTGAAATCACTAATAAAAAAACGCTACGAACTTATTTTACAACCCAATATAAATTTACACGTTACATCCAATTATTTAAAAATGTTTTAGAGGCTATTATGCCCAGGTCATTAATAACAAGTCAAATTACTCTATGAAACAATAAATTAATAGAAAATCATATTAATAATTAATAAGATTGCCGAAACTTATGCCTAGTTACCTATTTTATCACATTTCATTACTTTTGGATCTACTTAATACTATCAACTATCTTATCAATAAATTTTTTTAGAACCCTTTAGAAGTAAAAAAAAAAAATAGCACAGTATATAGCCATATCTAAAAAATAAAATAAAAATATACCGTAATGATTATCGACAACGTCGTTTTTAAAGTTTGAAACGTTCTAGCAGGCTCGAAAAAGGTTCCAGACGAGTGTTGGATGTTTCACGATTCCCCTTAAACACTGCCCTAACAGTACCAATTGTTGGATTCACATGATTTCATTTTCCCCATCTTGTTGGAATTTATTTTTGTAACTTTACAAGAATCTCCCAAACTCCTATTGCCTCGAGGACACCACGTGGGTATTCGAGCGTTCATTTGAGTAATTTTTTGTTGTTAATAATATAATTCTGAAGAGGATCACGATTATAAATCGCAGAAAATGGTATTCCATGGTCTTACATTAATTTTTTTTTATTTATTTATTTAATGTAATTTACAACTATAGAAAATAATACAATAAGTAAATATGTTGTATGTTGTATATACATTTGAAAATCTTGGGAAGGAACCATCCGTTAGTGGTACTTCAACAAACATTAATTTAAATTAGAAGGTCCCGTGGCCATCTTATCTTTCAGACGCCTCGGAGGATTATCAGGGATTGTTAAGGATGAAAGATTAAGAATTAATGGGTTAGGATGGTTAAGGAGTTTGGAATGAAAAGACGCATATCTGTTTTGGGTCAAATCTGCAACGAATGGGATGTTAAGGTCTTTGTGAATGAGTTTATTTGTAACGTAATAAGGAGCATCAAGGATTTTACGTAGGATTTTGGATTGTAACGATTGGATGCAGGAAGAATTTGATGGTTTGGTGGAGCCCCAGAGCTCAAAATTGGTCTGATTATCGTAGTGTATACTAATTTTTTGTAGTGAATGGGAATTTTAGAGCGTTTGTCAATTAAGTGTTGTAGCAATCGGAATCTACGAGCAGTTTCTTGTCGTTTCAGTCTTGTGTGTGGATTCCAAGTAAGTCTCTTGTCAAGATCTTACATTAATTAAATACCAAACATGTGGGTTCGTGGGTGGCGTAAGTACTTCAGCTGTGTACCATTTTTACACAAGGGATGATTGTGGTACAAATTGTTTACTGAAATCGACCATGTTATCAATCTTTTTATCGAATATTGATGGACCAAAATACATCGTGTCTACAAGATGAAATCAGGAGAACGTTTCTACAGGAATTATTCCCAATATAAGACATTTAAGACTGAAACTGAAAAAGTCTACATTTAAGGCAAGATGTTCAAGTAAGGCCAAGAGACCAAGTGAGTGAATTTATTGTTGGGGATGTTGACATCTCATGTGAGATATTCCTGAGGTAGGCGACTCATTTTTTTTTTTTATTGTTTCTGAGGTACTAACCACATTGAAAAAAAAAATTGTTTTCCTGCAAAAAATTTGTTTATTGCTTTCTTATTGTTTCAGACAATTCATTCTACGAAAGGTATTAAAAAAGAGTTTATTATTTTTGAACCGAGAAATGCAATTAGCAACATTTTCTTCAATTAGGCTAAATTATTGTAGAAATTCAAAAAATACAAATTTTTTCTACGTTCTGAAACTTTCTAAAACCTCTAAGGAAGAAAAAGAACGGGTGACAATGGAAAACTTTGTTTACTTAAATTTACCATATTTTTTCTCTTTTTACAGGACAGTAGAATGACCTTATACCTCGTATCTACAAGAAGAAATTTTTAGGACGTTCCTAAAGGAATCATACCGACAAAACAGGCTTCAACACTGAATCAAAGAAGAAGCTGTTCAAGTAATACCAAGAAAAAAAGCGAGATAATTATTTCCTGGGAACATCTCCTGTTAAACGTTTCTGGGATTCGTCCCACATTCTGTTTATTGTTCCTAGGTTACGACTCACATTGAAAAATAAATATTTTTTCAACCTAAGAAAATTTGTTTTACAAAACTGGGCTTTTTAAGCCGAGAATTCCAATGAGGAAATATTTCTTCTATTAGGCTAAATTATTAAGCAAAAACTTTTCTACGTCCGAAAATCTTCTGAAACCTCTAAAGGAGGATCCACATGTTGGCCGCTCGCGACGAATCGGAGGCTTGTGGAAATGCTCGATGAACTAAGAGCGGGCCATCCACATGTCAGTGTTTTTCAGAGAGGCAAGCATGGCGGACGTACATGTGGTTTCAGCCATTGCACTGGGATTATATTATTTTTATTACAAAAAAAAAGAAAATGAAAGGAGATTAAATTAAATTAAATATAAATAAATAAGATTAAATATAAAACTTATTATAAAAATTAACAACAAACACCTTTAACCTCCTAACAGCCCTCAGTTGCAACTAGACAAAGAACAATAGTGGAGATGGTACACAAGCACTCTCACGAACCCCCTTTGATCTGTGTCCAGAAAACCGACTCTCAACGGATCGGCAACAAACTTAGGCCAATTCGTACCAGCCAAGCAAAGCAACCCATTCACATGCTCGTGCATATCTGAGTTCGCCACGGCTTGGCCAACATGTAGAGGCCTCTTAAGGAATGAAAATAACGGGGGACAATGGTAAAAGATGTATATCCTTAGAATCCATGATAAAAAAAGTCATCCGCATTGCGGGAGTAGTAGAAAAAAAAATTGTATATCTCGTTTAATATTTCAAAAACATTTTTTTTTCCAGTGAAAAAAGTGAGGCTTGATAATTCAAAATCTAAGGAATTTTTTTTAACTATTAGGTTTAGGAATAAAAAACTACCATAATCATCCCACTTTACGGTAATATACTATCTACATATATTACGATTATATACATCTATAATATAAGGTTATAGAAAATGATTTGAACGCGACATATTTTTTTTTTTAAATTATTTATTTATTGTAATTTACAACTGTACAAAATAATACAATAAGTAAATATGTAGTATGTTTCATATACACTTGAAAATCTTGGAAAGGAACCACCCATTGGTGGTACTTCAAACATTAATTTAAACTAGAAGGTCTCGTGGCCATCTTTAACGCGAAATATAAATTCAACTTTCACTACTTAACTCTGATCGGGCAGTTATGACAAACATGTGACAGGGATTGAAGAATAAGGTAACCCGAGCGAGGAACAGAGCCGATCTCGAGGTAATGGAGGGGAGCTTTTTAATGCCCCCTTTATCTGCTCCTCCTTAATAGTCCTGATACTTAGTATAATCTCCAGGACTCTATATTATTCCGCACTCTCTATTCCATTAATATCCTGGAGCGCTCTTCAGTCAGCTGACAAATTAGCGAAACCTGATTACCTCTATCCCTATTAAGATTAATAACTTGCCTAATTCCTAAACGGCTTAGACCGCAAACTGACTCCCTCTTCATGGATTTGTTATCCGCCTCCTCTTAAACCAGTAAGCAGTTTCGTTCGCTTCTGATGAGTCGGAGCTCGAGAATCGTTTACAACTTCAGATTCGGAATCACTTATTCCATCAGACGTAAGTATCGTATTCATTTATTTAAATGATAATTCACTACTGCACAGAAATCAGTAAGTCTAATACCTATTTATGTTTCTGCATAATTTCTAAAATATATATTATTCGAACATTCCTATAAAAAAAAAATTAATAAACTAGGGCTTCTCCAAGAGCGAAAGTAGTTTTCTGGACAAGCATGATTCCAACACGGCTCTTGCCGTAAATTTTATTCTCAAACTACAGATCAAATTTACTAAATGACAATATATATTTAACAATGAAATACAGGAATTTATGCTAAGCTATGCTGAATAGTTATGATAAATTATTAATATGATAATTATATTAGCTGAATTATTATAATATTATTATACATTACATACCTTAGTACCTAACTACCTATATTAATATATTTCCTATATTAACTTATACTGATTAGCTACCATAATATATTAGCTATATTGACAGTTATGTTAATATATTGGCTACATTAGTCAATACTGATTAACTATATTTATATATCATAAAAATATACAAGTTATATTAAGTTTTTTTTCGGATAAGACTTCCATTGGAGTACTATACTGCCAAACAATGGTGGGATCTCAAAGTTTTTTTTATTTTTTGGGACTGTCACTTAATGAAAAAAGTCAACGCCCCAGGCCGGATTCAAACCGGCACCGCCAATAGACATCAAATTGGTCTGTGTCTTAACCACTGAACTACGGGTGGCCCAAATATATTAAGCATTACAAGCTGGTTATATTAATACATTGGTTATATTAAGGTATACTGACTAGCTATATTAAGCTATAATGATTAGCTATATTCGCTATATTAAGATGTACCAACTAGCTACACTGGCTACCTAAAGTAATATATTAGCTATATTAAGTTATACTGGCTACTTAAAGTAATATATTAAGCTATACTGACTACTTAAAGTAATGTATTGGCTATATTAAGCTATACTGACTACCTATTATATTAGTTATATTAAGCTATACTGACTAGTTGCCGTAATATATTAAGTTATACTGGCTACTTAAAGTAATATATTAAGCTATACTGACTACTTAAAGTAATGTATTGGCTATATTAAGCTATACTGACTATCTATTATATTAGTTATATTAAGCTATACTGACTAGTTGCCGTAATATATTAAGTTATACTGGCTACTTAAAGTAATATATTAAGCTATACTGACTACTTAAAGTAATGTATTGGCTATATTAAGCTATACTGGCTATCTAAAGTAATATATTAGCTGTATTTAGCTATACTGACTAGTTATATTAATATATTGGCTACATTAGTCGATAATGATTAGCTTTATTAATATATCATAAAAATATGTTAAGCTATATAAACTGGCTAAATTAATTCACTTATATTAAGGTATATATTAGCTATATTAATGCTGACTACCTATATTAAGATGTATCGACTAGCTATATTTAGCTATACTGGCTACCTAAAGTATTAAATTAGCTATATTAAGCTATACTGACTAGCTGTATTATTATATCAGCTATTTTAAAGTATACTGGCTAGGCACATTTATATATTAGCTATATTAAGCTGATATATTAGTATGAATATATACTGACCAATAGACATAACTGAAGTATTTTCCCTTTAACTGGAAGCTGGGAAGAATCTTGTTTCATGAAATAACCCTTTTCAAAACCCGAAACACAATATGAATTTCTATCTAATATAACCTCCAGTTTATTAAAGGATTCCCAACAGCATGAGATCTTGTTCCCTAGCTTTACGGGAACTACCTCATACGGTCACAACCCCTAACAAATGACAAGATAAGGCAACAACAAGGCAGTTTAATTAAGGTGCAGTAATTACCTGAGACCAGAACCCTAAATAAGAATGAACAAAGGTAAACGAGAAATTATTAACTCCTAACTATTGTTTATAAAGTAAAATTAAGAGGCAACTCAGATTTTTAGTGGATTCCTTTATAGATCCTACGTTGAAGGTTAAGACAAAAAGTGTCGACAAAAACCGTTTTAAATTTACTACTAAAAAAAACCTCTATATTACTTAGTGCAGGGTAATTTAAAAACCTTTTAAAAAAATATAATTTGTAAATTATATATATATTATTATGATATTATTAAATACCAATTAATTAAACGTAATTTTTAACTCTGAGTCTCGCCGCTCGCAGCACGGAGCTTAGTCTGCTGTTTGATTTGCTATGAGCAGGTCCGTTTTATGTTTTATTCTTTTTTTCCTTTCCTTTACCCCTTTTTCCTTCTATACTACTTTTTTCTTCTTAATTTTCCTTACCTAAGTTATAATTTATGTTCACCATAAATTATTATTGTTATCTTTCTATTCACTTATTTTGTCTAGTATAACTATTGTGATATTATGGTTAAATATTTCATTAGTTACATATATTTTCTTTCTCTCAATTTTATTTTTTTCTTTCCATAATTTTAATTTTTAAATTATTAATAAATTAATATATTCATATTCCTTTGAATTATATAACTTCAAATTTTTATTTTATTTCATTAATTATGTAATTTTTACTTGATTATTTAATTAGCTATTTATACATTTCAATTTTCATTTCTTTCATCACTTTAATTTTTATTCATTTCATTCTGTACAATTATTTCCTTTATGTCATTCTGGTTATATTTTAATTTTGTATTCATTGGTTGTTATTTTGTTCTTGTGGCCGAAACGTTGGCACTATTAAATAAGGTTTTTCAACTTATATAACAATTTGTGTTATATTTTGACCGCACCCCCCAACCATCTTCTCCTCATATAATTTATGGACGGTCAACTATCTTTCATATCTTTCATCATAATCAATTAATTAATTTGTGATTTTTAAAAGTGTATTATAATATATATGTAAAATATATAAATGTAAGTTAAGGTAACAGTTACTTAAAATTACATATATATATTTCATTAAAATGCTACAATGTTTTATAATGTTAATATTATTATAAAATATTTCTATAATTTCAATAACTAATCTTGTCAATTAGATAATATTTAGTATTTGAATATATTGAAAAATCAATTTGTATGTTGCATTGATTTTTAAAAAAATAATTTATATTTTTATTATTATTGTGTGATATCATATTCAGTTTTATATTTATAGACAATGGTAATTGGTATCATAGAGCACATCCACATCAT